>NC_060187.1:68739776-68822276 GCF_021184085.1 Oncorhynchus gorbuscha | reverse complement strand
GTGTGTGTGTGTGTGTCCAGAGTAGTGTGTGTGTGTGTGTGTGTGTCCAGAGTAGTGTGTGTGTGTGTGTGTGTGTGTCCAGAGTAGTGTGTGTGTGTGTGTGTGTCCAGAGTAGTGTGTGTGTGTGTGTGTCCAGAGTAGTGTGTGTGTGTGTGTGTGTGTGTGTGTGTGTGTCCAGAGTAGTGTGTGTGTGTGTGTGTGTGTCCAGTGTGTCCAGAGTGTGTGTGTGTGTGTGTGTGTGTCCAGTGTGTGTGTGTCCAGAGTAGTGTGTGTGTGTGTCCAGAGTAGTGTGTGTGTGTGTGTGTGTGTGTCCAGAGTGTGTCCAGAGTAGTGTGTGTGTGTGTGTGTGTCCAGAGTAGTGTGTGTGTGTGTGTGTGTCCAGTGTGTGTGTGTGTGTGTCCAGAGTAGTGTGTGTGTGTGTGTGTGTCAGAGAGTGAGTGTGTGTGTGTGTGTGTCCAGAGTAGTGTGTGTGTGTGTGTGAGTAGTGTGTGTGTGTCCAGAGTAGTGTGTGTGTGAGTAGTGTGTGTGTGTGTGTGTCAGAGTAGTGTGTGTGTGTGTGTGTGTCCAGAGTAGTGTGTGTGTGTGTGTGTGTGTCCAGAGTAGTGTGTGTGTGTGTGTGTGTCCAGAGTAGTGTGTGTGTGTGTGTGTGTGTCCAGTGTAGTGTGTGTGTGTGTGTGTGTGTGTCCAGAGTAGTGTGTGTGTGTGTGTGTGTCCAGAGTAGTGTGTGTGTGTGTGTGTGTAGTGTGTGTGTGTGTCCAGAGTAGTGTGTGTGTGTGTGTGTCAGAGTAGTGTGTGTGTGTGTGTGTCCAGAGTAGTGTGTGTGTGTGTGTGTCCAGAGTAGTGTGTGTGTGTGTGTGAGTGTGTGTGTGTGTGTCCAGAGTGTGTGTGTGTGTGTGTGTCAGAGTAGTGTGTGTGTGTGTGTGTGTGTGTGTGTGTGTCCAGAGTAGTGTGTGTGTGTGTGTCCAGAGTAGTGTGTGTGTGTCCAGAGTAGTGTGTGTGTGTCCAGAGTAGTGTGTGTGTGTCCAGAGTAGTGTGTGTGTCCAGAGTAGTGTGTGTGTGTGTGTAGTGTGTGTCCAGAGTAGTGTGTGTGTGTCCAGAGTAGTGTGTCCAGAGTAGTGTGTGTGTCCAGAGTAGTGTGTGTGTGTGTGTGTGTCCAGAGTAGTGTGTGTATAGTTATCGGTCATATATCTAACATATTTGATGAATTACATTTCTATGCATAAATATGAAATATCACCAACCTCTTTTCTCTTTGTCCGTAGCTCTGTCGGCCCCTTTGAAAGGTAAGCATCCCTGCCATCTGTTATCAATGCATCATTAGTTATGATATAGTACTAAGCTTTGTGATGCATTTCTGTGGAAATGTTAAACATACCCTCCCACCACCTCCCAGGTAAAGAAGACTCCCAGAAGACCATGTTCTTTGGGGAGGACTTCCATCTGCAGCTGCCCTCCCTGGCTGCAGAGGTTTTGTTCCAGCCCAGTAGTGCCAAGGCGGGGGTTGAGGTGGTCCTGATGCGGGGTGGGTCCGTGGTCGGTAACCGTGCCAAGCTCAACAGTCAGCTCAGTCACCTGATCCTAGCGAACGTGGGCGAGGGGGACGAGGGGACTTACTCGGTGAAGAACAACGAACAGCCGGAAGAGGTCCGACGCATCACACTCATCGTCAGAGGTATGGGGTCCGAGGAGGGGGGTTGGAAGAAGGAAAGTTATCTCTGGGAGGGGGGTTGGAAGAAGGAAAGTGGTCTCTGGGAGGGGGTTGGAAGAAGGAAAGTTGTCTCTGGGAGGGGGGTTGGAAGAAGGAAAGTTGTCTCTGGGAGGAAGGATGGAAGAAGGAAAGTTGCTCTCTGGGAGGAAGGTTGGAAGAAGGAAAGTTGCTCTCTGGGAGGAAGGTTGGAAGTAGGAAAGTTGCTCTCTCGTAGGAAGGTTGGAAGTAGGAAAGTTGCTCTCTGGTAGGAAGGTTGGAAGTAGGAAAGTTGCTCTCTGGGAGGAGGGTTGGAAGTAGGAAAGATGCTCTCTGGGAGGAGGGTTGGAAGTAGGAAAGTTGCTCTCTGGGAGGAGGGTTGGAAGAGGAAAGATGCTCTCTGGGAGGAGGGTTGGAAGTAGGAAAGTTGCTCTCTGGGAGGAGGGCTGGAAGTAGGAAAGATGCTCTCTGGGAGGAAGGTTGGACGGTTGGAAGACCTTCATCGTCAGACACCATAGTTTGCACCCCCATGGGCCCTGGTTAAAAGTACTAAATAGGTCATTTAGTGCCATTTGGGATGCAGACATACTGTGCGTTTTACATTGAGTTTTGGAGTCTTGACTCAGTCTAAATCATTAGGACTAAATTGATACTGGTGTTCTCTCTCAAACATGCTGCCCTGCTACCGTGGCTGTGTGCGCTTCAAATCATCTGTCTGTCTCAGTCTAGACACAGCTTGTTTCCGCTCATTTCGTGATTTAATCATGTTGTCAGTTCGGTCAACAGGCCAAGCCTTTTACAGCTACACATGAGCACTACTGTATTAGTGTAGTACATCCCTATTGGCTAGCACAGCAGCAATGTTCTGAACAGCACTAAGTATCTGACTGTAATGGGATGAGGAAGACCCAGTTTGTGTCCCAAATGGCACCCTAATCTCTATACAGTGCACTACTTTTGACCAGGGCCATGTAGGGGCTCCCAAGTGGCGTTGCGGTCTAAGGCACTGGATCTCAGTGCAAGAGTCGTCACAGCAGTCCCTGGTTTGAATCCAGGCTGCATCACATCCGGCCGTGATTTGAAGTCCCATAGGGCGGCCCAGCGTCGTCCGGATTTGGCCGGGGTAAGCCGTCATTGTAAATAAGGATTTGTTCTTAAATGAGGGGACACAGATACACACAGTCAGAGAGGAATGATGACTTGGTAATGCTGAGAAGACTGAGCTTTGCTCTGTGTCGTGTCTTTGGCTGTGCCGGATTAAGTGTATAAAATAATTTCTCTGTAATTAATATTACCTGATTGAGCTAATCATGTTAATGTAATTAACTAGAGAGTCGGGGCACCATGAAATAATATTTATAGAGCTGTTATCTTCCAAATAAACTCTTAAAGACCTAGTAATATTTTACATCAATAGCAGTCAATATTAATCGTCATCTTAATTCAGTCTCATCTGAAAGTTGTAAATGATTAGTTATCTGCACAATCCCTGGCTAACAAGTTGAATCAGCAATACAAAATTGGGTTTAATTATTTATTTACTAAATACCTAACTAATCACACAGAATTACATGTACACATAATTCATTCATAACTTGATTACAAATGACGTCATAAAGGAAAACGTCCCTGGCGGGCGGAACATATATGACAGCTGGTTACGCAAAAGAAAAGGGCTGGGTTTGAGTGAAAGAGTGGGAAGACTGAGGAACAAAGGGTGAAGCTGTGCTATCGTAAATACAGAATCTTATGCATTCTAAATTACCGCCCATTTGGAAAAGGAAAATGCATAAATATTTACACTGAGCTGCGCTTCGGTAGGTTGGTGGTAGATGGAAGGCCGTGTTGCCCAACCGAGTCCTTTGTCCTTTGAAGAATGTCTCTGCTGGTAAATTGGATACGTTGTAGTAACGTCATTGTGTGGTAGATACTCTGATACTCTGTCTGTTCCTTCCTAACCTGCATTTGCAGCTGCTGTTGCTAACTCAACGGCTAGGAGGTATCACTTCTGTAGTGAATAAGAGTTCAAAGTTCATACCATTCGCAACCAAAGCTCACGCGAATGTTGGCTTCGTTCTGTAGTTATTATCTGAACCATTAGACCGTCGTCCTCACATCCTCGGAACAGGAGGTTATATTGTCGTCAAGGCTTTATATAGGACGGAGAAAAGGCGTGTTTAAAAAGATTTATAGCCCAAGTCCCTTCACAGAGGCGGGCCACTGATTGAGCAGAACTCTACCTTATGAAAACCCAAATCTCACATTTTAGAAGCTAAAATCACATTTCATCCCATTCAGAGTAGAATAATTTCATATTCAAACATTTAAATTGAATAACAATTCCATGTGAATCCGATAACTCTGATGTGTAGACTTTCCACTGTAGAGTTTATGTCATCTTCTCATTGATGAGAATGTCTCAGATGACAACTGAACTGACATCATATTCATTAAGTACCACCGCATATGTTCAATTGGTCGGATTACCAGAATATAGTTAATTTCCCCCCCACCTTCTGATGTTCCCAGAATCTCTATGTTACATCAGTAGGGTAGAGAGAGGAAAAAGGGGGGAAGGTATTTATGACTGTCATAAACCTACCCCCAGGCCAACGTCATGACATCTGCATGGATTGGCGTTCCAGGCTGTCTATATCAGTCACACTGCACGCAACAACTAATGGTTTTATGCCACGTCATTGACTTTGCAGTCGTGCATCAGAATGCTATATCAGTTGATGCAGTTGTCTGATATCAAATGATGCAGTTAACTGTGTGGAGCTGGCTCGCTGTGTGGAGCTGGCTCGCTGTGTGGAGCCTTGACAGCGTCATATGGAGTTAACAGTGTGTGGAGAGGAGGTGTGTGTTGTTAACAGCATGTTGCATACACCAGGCAGTAATTATGCAGCTATTTAACCACCCCATCCGTCCGTTCATCCCTCCCATCCGTCCATCCCTGCTGTTTTTCTTCTATCTTTATCCTCCTTTTCTCTCTCTTGTTCTTCTCCTCTCTGTCATTCTCTTCTGTTTTCCTCACATGGTTCTCTCTCATTCTTTTGTCTTCCCTTTCTGTTTCTCTCTCTCTGTTTCCTGATCTCTTGTCCTCCCCTTTTATACCTTCATTTCCTTCTCTTGCTCTCTGTATCTAACTGTCCCTGCCTCTCCCACCCCTTTCTCTGTCTTTTAGACTGTTCCAATGAGCAGAACATTAAGTATGGGGAGAACTACCACATCCAGCTGGTGGGGGTGGAGGCTCCCATCACCCTGGAGTATAGGCCCAGTGCTGTGGAGGCCAACCTGACCTCCAGGTACAGTTGTTTCTCTGTCAAAATGTAAACTTCTCTGCTTTCCGCAAAGGAGGATTTACTGTCTCCCATCAACATTGATTATCACGATGTTGTGGTTATTGCGATAATATCACGGGATCGTGATATTGTGATACTATTGTGGCTGTCATGATAGTAGCATGGTTATCGCGATAACATAATTAACGATAATTATCATATTGATAATCATTACATTATATCATTCTGTTATTCTGATCAATATCATGACTGTTTTGATTGCAAGTTCTATCATGGTTCTCCATTAACCCTTCAGGCCGCCCCTGGTGCTGATGACCCGAGAAGGGCTCTCCAGAGACGGGTACCAGGGGCGCCTGAGTGTCAACGAGCACCGGGTCACCCTCCACGCCGTGACAGGCGCCGATGAGGGAAGCTACACCGTCAGAGACACGAACCTGAAGATCATGAGGAAGGTCTGCCTAAATGTCAAAGGTTTGTTTTCATCCTCCCTCTACCTTCTGTGGCCAACCTTGACCTTGGTCTTTTTTTCCAACCTGCTGCAAGTTGGCTGTAATGCTAGTCATCAATGGGTTTAAAGATGGAATCCGCAGTAGGGGATCAGCGCCACTGTCCTCCCCAGCGCTGTTGTTATTGTATTTGTTTTGTTTGGTGAAGCAGAGGTGAGGAGAGCCGCACAACCTGGTAAAACATTTGCAGTACATATTCTGCCCTTCTATCGCACGTGCAATAATGTCAGAGGGGAAAAAACAGTGTTTTTTGCAGTAACTTCTTCTTTATTGTAATATTGCGAACAGATGTGGCAGTTTCACCATTAAAAATTGCAGCTTTAAATGGATGTGATTTTCTGAAGTGAGTTATCTATTTTGCGTATTGTGTTCCAAAATGTTTTGTTTGTTAAATCCCCCCTCTCGCTTTCCCCCCCTCTCTCTTCTTCTCTCTATCACTCTCCCCTTCTGTCTCTCTCCCCTTCTGTCTCTCTCCCCTTCTGTCTCTCTCCCCTTCTGTCTCTCTCCCCTTCTGTCTCTCTCTCCCCTTCTGTCTCTCTTCTTCTCTCTCTCTCTCTCCCCTTCTGTCTCTCTCCCCTTCTGTCTCTCTCTCCCCCTGTCTCTCTTCTTCTCTCTATCTCTCTCTCCCCTTCTGTCTCTCTCCCCTTCTGTCTCTCTCCCCTTCTGTCTCTCTCTCCCTCTGTCTCCTCTGTCTCTCTCTCCCCTTCTGTCTCTGTCTCTCTCTCCCCTTCTGTCTCTCTCTCCCTCTGTCTCTCTCTTCTCTCTATCTCTCTCTCCCCTTCTGTCTCTCTCTCCCTCTGTCTCTCTTCTTCTCTCTATCTCTCTCTCCCCTTCTGTCTCTCTCTCCCTCTGTCTCTCTTCTTCTCTCTATCTCTCTCTCCCCTTCTGTCTCTCTCTCCCTCTGTCTCCTTCTCTCTGTCTCTCTCTCCCCTTCTCTCTCTCTCTCTCTCTGTCTCTGTCTCTATCTCTCTCTCCCCTTCTGTCTCTCTCTGTCTCTGTCCCTCTGTCCCTCTGTCTCTGTCTCTGTCTCTGTCTCTGTCTCTGTCTTTGTATCTGTCTCTCTCTCTGTCCCTCTGTCTCTGTCTTTGTATCTGTCTCTCTCTCTGTCCCTCTGTCTCTGTCTCTGTCCCTCTGTCCCTCTGTCTCTGTCTCTGTCTTTGTATCTGTCTCTCTCTCTGTCCCTCTGTCTCTGTCTTTGTATCTGTCTCTCTCTCTGTCCCTCTGTCTCTGTCTCTGTCCCTCTGTCCCTCTGTCCCTGTCTCTGTCTCTGTCTCTGTCTCTGTCTCTGTCTTTGTATCTGTCTCTCTCTCTGTCCCTCTGTCTCTGTCTTTGTATCTGTCTCTCTGTCTCTGTCTCTGTCTCTGTCCCTCTGTCCCTCTGTCTCTGTCTCTGTCTCTGTCTCTGTCTCTGTCTTTGTATCTGTCTCTCTCTCTGTCCCTCTGTCTCTGTCTTTGTATCTGTCTCTCTCTCTGTCCCTCTGTCTCTCTCTGTCTCTGTATCTGTATCTGTCTCTCTGTCTCTGTCTCTGTCTCTGTATCTGTATCTGTCTCTGTATCTGTCCCTCTGTCTCTCTCTCTGTCTCTGTATCTGTATCTGTATCTGTCTTTGTATCTGTCTCTCTCTCTGTCCCTCTGTCTCTCTGTATCTGTCCCTCTGTCTCTGTCACTGTATCTGTCTCTCTCTCTGTCTCTCTGTCTCCCTCTGTCTCTCTCTCTGTCCCTGTCCCTGTCTCTGTCTCTCTGTCTCTCTGTCTCCCTCTGTCTCTCTCTCTGTCTCTCTCCCCCTCTGTCTCTGTCTATCTCTGTCCCTCTGTCTCCCAGAACACCAGAACTTTGTGAAGCTGCCGTACGCTGGCACCCTGAAGATCAACCTGATTCTGAATGCCTCCATGGTGCATCTGTTCTACACGCCCGACTATGACTTAAAAACCAGACAGATCCTGGACGGGGGAGAGTTAAAGGTACTGGAACGACTGATTTAAAATCACTCAAATAATACCCTAATGCTACTCCCTATAGCGCACTGTGGGATGGTAATAGTACATTATCACTTATATGTGCTTATGAGAAGGCGGCAGGGTAGCCTAGTGTGGCAGGGTAGCCTAGTGGTTAGAGTGTTGGACTAGTAACTTAAAGGTTGCAAGTTCAAATCCCCGAGCTGACAAGGTACAAATCTGTCGTTCTGCCCCTGAACAGGCAGTTAACTCACTGTTCCTAGGCCGTCATTGAAAATAAGAATTTGTTCTTGACTTGACTAGTTAAATAAAGGTTACATTTTTTTTAAAGTCTTATAATGCATTATACCTGTTGGCTTGAAGTAAAGTGTTACCAAACATTTATATCCAAGTGATTTACTTTTATTTGCCAATAATAAAAGTTGTCTTACAATGTTGAAGTAAAGTGATTGAACTTTTGAACCGACCATGGCTCTTGGTTGATGTTAGGTGCCAGCAGACCTGGATCTGGTGGGGCGGATCTCTCTGGATCCGTCTGTGGTCATCCTGGACCAGGTCAAGGCCAGCGACGTCGGACAGTTCAAGGTCACGGACATACTGGGGTTTCCTGTGTCCAACGTCTACCTGGAAGTGGAGGGTGAGGAGAGGGGGATGAAGGGAGGAGAGGTGAACAGAGGGGAGGAGGAGAGAGGGATGGGAGGATGAAGGAGATGGAGAGGGGGATGGATGGGTGGAGTTGGCCAGCTCAGGGTCATCGACCAACTGGAAACCAATCGGGTGTCTTACGTCTATCAGGCGGTGGAGGGTGAGGAGATGGGAGGGTCAGGGGTTGGAATGTCAATGATGTACTGATACCAAGGAATAATTTATTAACATTATCTCTCCTTTCCTCCCTTCACCTCTTTCTCCTCTCACCTGTCTCCTCCTCACCCCCTCTCCTCTCTACCGCCTCTATCTCCTCCCCCTTTATCTCTCTCTCTTCTCTGTGTATCTCTCACCTCCTCTGTCTCTCCCCTATCTCCCCTTCACCACACTCCCCCTCTATATTCTCTCCCTCCCCTCTTTCTTCCTTCTGCCTACTCTCCCTCCCCCTGTCCTCTATCCAGCCTACAAGCTGCCGTCCCTCTATGTGGCAATCATAGCACTGGTGGGCTTCCTGGTCCTCCTGCTGTTGGTGTGTCTGCTGTCCTGCCTGGTCAAGCAGAAGAAGAGGGCAGCCAAGGCCCGAGCCATCGAGAAGATTGCCCAAAATGCAGGCAAGGAGGACGAGGGAGATGCCTTCAGACAGGTACCACACAGACACAGACACAGACACTGGTGAAGTCTCAAATGGCACCCTGTTCCCTATATGATGCTCAGCACTTGATATGTATGTGTGGTTTCCAGGTGGTGAAGAACATTACTCAGTTTGAGGAGTCTATAGCCCAGTCCATCGACATCACAGAGAAGTCTCAGAGCACCGAGGTGGACATTAAAGTAAGTATTAGTGAAGCAGTGGTTATTTCTGTCGAGTTGAGGGAATGAATTAGAAGAACGGAAGGGGAATACTGTCAAAATAGCTGTTAATATCTCCTTGCTCTTCCTCACCTTCTCTCCTGTCTTCACCCTGACCTCGACCCTCTGACCTCTGTGTGTTGACTACAGGGTCTGGAGGTGTCATCCAAGGAGGTGGCATGTGGTAACCTGGAGACCAGTGACTCAGGGGTGGAGTTTAACACCACTGGCCTCCCATTGGACACTGACACTGACGTCCCCGACCAGATTCCAGAATCAGAGGCTGAGACTGAGAGTGTTGCCTTCGTCCCAGAAACCAAGCCAAGCCCACCCCCGGTTACCAAACCTAGCCCGGTTACCAAAATCAACAAAATCCCTGAACCAGCTCCTGAACCAAAGTTGACCATAACCAAACCTGTTGAGACCAAACTCAGCCCAATCCCAAGCCCGGTCTCCAAGCAGGCTCCAAGCCCCATTGCCAAAACACCTGAACCAGCCAAAACTCCTGAACCGAAAATACCTGAATTGAAAACACCTGAACCAACCAAAACTCCTGATTTGAAAACTCCTGATCCGAAAACACCTGAATTGAAAACACCTGAACCAGCCAAAACACCTATTGCTGTGTCTCCAAGCCCGGTGTCCCCTAAGCCAACACCACCCCTGACCCCTGTCTCCAAACCAACTGCACCCCAACCATCAACCCCCGAACCCGCCAAGCTGGTGACACCAGCCCCCGAACTCCCCAAGCCGGTGACACCAACCCCGGAATCCCAAAAGCCTGTGACACCAATCACTCCGATCCCAACCCCAATGCTGAGCCCTGAACCTGCTCCGACCACCAATGGCACACCTGAACCACCAGCACCTGAATCCAAACCTAACACTGCTCTGGCCCCAGTGGGTCTGATCGAAAGTCCTGTCGCCAAGGCAACCCCACCTAAAACCCCTGAGGTGGAGGTGACCGCCCCAAGTAGTCCAGCCCTTGAGGCCAAAATGGACACCCCAGCTGAGGAAAACAACGCCACCACCGCAACCTGAGAACAGTCCCTGCACTCCTCCAAGGGAAACCCCACAGATCCATTATCCTATTCTCCTCCACCACTGTAGACAGACAATCGAACACCCCCCTTACCAAATAAGGAAGAAATCACTGCTACTATCGAGGCTGGGACTTAGATTTAACACTTCTAATGCTCAAACATGCTGTAGTTTGTTATGATAGCTAACTCACCTGTACCTAACACTAACATTATCTTTGAGATACTTTTTTCAATTCACAGATACTTTTCACAAGATAAGAAATATAAGCAAGCGAGTCCATTTTGTCAGACGTTTTAGCTGTTTCTTTTTTTACATTTCTATGCTGCATACTCTTTTTTAGTGTGTAAACTAGAGCATGACTGCCGGTCTGCCAACAAAATTAGTTGCAGAGTTTACAAGTAAAATGTTAAACCTAGCTACTTTAGATGTGTTTTATTTTGAGGTGTGCAGAATGGTTCCACACCCTTTTACAAAGATGTAGCAACTTTAGAATGGCAAGTGAACATGACTCAATCTAATTCAACTTCATCTATGACCATCTACTCCATTTGTGGAATGATAAAACCTTTGATGATGCCTGCTCTTTTCTCAGCATGTGAAAAAAACAGACCAAAACGAAAGCACGAACAGCTCGTAAATTTGCAACGGACATTTTTTAAATCTCATATGATGAAACCAATGACATGATTTATCCCCCCCAAGGACTTATAAAAGTGACTATGACATAACGTTCTCGTCAAACTGGATGAATTAGAATAAACTTTCTATCAAACTGGACTGGATTCCTTCAATCTACTTTTGACATTCTCTATACGTTTTCCTGAAACCTGGGAATCTGGAATTTTCCTGCTGGTCCTCTGCCGTCCTATAGAAACATCTAGAAAGCTTGAATGATGAAACATCCTGATACAAAGGAGCATGGCATTATCCCAGCAACACTAATACCTGAATGCTGAACTCTAACATCAATACCTTCTGCTAAACTAAGTCTAACTTTTGTTTAAAATGGATGTCTCATGTGATTGTGCTCCCAACTACTTGAGAGGCTGTATTGGTTATAACGTGTTGGCCAACTCTGACTGTCCCAGTGGATCTCTAGAATCAGATTAATCGAAGAGAAAGAGCTTATTTTGATCCTTGACCTCACCCCAGGACCTGAAGACCCCAAGGACACACCTCAGCACTTTAAGCAATCCCCAGTGAATCTTGGGAAATGTAGTGCTGATTGTTATTCTGCTGACTACAACTATGAGAGTGGGAGAAGTGGAGGGGTCTGGTGAGTGATGTCATTGGCTTAGTCCTAACATTTAAAAAAGGAATCCTCCCTCTATGTTCACTTCTGTCCTTCCTTCCTTCCTTCTGTACTCCCTCTTTTCCTTCCTCTCTTGCTTGCAGCAGGTGGTGAAGTACAGTATTACGGCATGGTTTCATCTGGCCGATAATGTAGTTTTACTGTAGGTCCTGCCCTCTTTTCCTTCCTCTCTTGCTTGCAGCACGTTGTGAAGTACAGTATTATGGCATGGTTTCATCTGGCCGATAGATGTAGTTTTACTGTAGGTCCTGCCCTCTTGTCCTTCCTCTCTTACTTGCAGCAGGTGATGAAGTACAGTATTACGGCACGGTTTCATCTGGCCGATAGATGTAGTTTTACTGTAGGTCCTGCCCTCTTGACTTCTCATTTATAGATTATGGGTCAGCCTTTATACCCCATGATGACTTATAAAAGTACAGTATGAAAGTATAGTCTTCCCTGAGATAATAGAACAGACCCATGTCAGACTATTCCTTGCCTACACACATCTACATGCATTACAGTTGTCTATGAACTACATACTGGAAGCCTTGAGCCAACTGTAGATGTGTTCCACGGCTCTGATGCCTAGTATGGTGATCTCACAGTACAGTAGACATGCAGTTCTGGTTATTTGCTCCAGCCTAAAACAGACACTTCACAAATTAACCCACTCGCATCCATCCACAGCACTGGATATGATGTCAAATCATGGGTTGATGTGTTCTAATAGCCTACCCTATTGCCATTGGTCTCTCTGACTGCCCTAAAAAGGTCCTGCGAGAACTTCACTAACTATTAACTCACTGTACCACCATCTCCAGGACTGTGCCATGACGCCATCTGTCTTTAGTTGCTTGAAGCTATGTTGCTCTAGCCTAGATTTACAGTGCAATAAGACTTCGCTGGTGGTTAAAACTCCTGTAGCCGCTATGTGTTACAAGAGGAGGTGTGCAGATACATTTTGCTTAACAAAAGACATCTCTACCTCAGTGTTTTAACTGACCGTCGTGACAGACACCATGAATGGTACATTGAGTTCAGTGGACTACATCTAAAAGCTTTTAGGATATTTAAGAGAAGCACAAATAGGAGCCGTTTTAAGTTAACCAACACATCAATCAGTTGTTGGAACACATAGAAAGTACATTCAACTTCAAACGATGGCCTTTCTCTTTCTAAACACTTCCACAATTCTAAGACATTTTTTAATGCTAAAATGAATATGAGAATAAAATGAAAGTTAAAAGCCATATGATAAAATAGTGATATAGATGTTATGATTAGTACAGTATATAAATCATGATGAATACAGTATGAATACTTTAGTGTTTGAGGGGCCTAAATTCTTTGCTATATTGTCAATCAACTGATGTAAGTGATAAAAGGTCAATGATTATGTAAAATTATACCACTGAAGAGATTTGGCCCTACTCTCAATCTCAATCTCGATCTCGATCTTGCTCATCAAACTCTGTTGTGTGGAGCCATAACACCCATTTAGGCAATACTAAAAGCAGTGTTTAGCTGTTTCTGCACACACACAAACACAAACACAAACACACACACACAAACACTCCCTTATGACGCTGCTGACGAGGTTCAGCATTGTAAATATTGCATGTGTAAGGTTTTAAAAGTCTCCTCTCAAAGGTTGAATGTGTTTCGTGTATAGAATGGCCGTTGTATTATACTTGATGATATAAAAAAGCTAATCTAATTTCTCACCTGTGCAAAGCCTACATGCTGATTATTGAATATACTGTACACACACACACTAATCTTCACTAACTTATAAAATACTAACTTGAACAACTGAAAATGGTAAACACAACTGAATAAGTAGATATTTTTCCGCATCACAGATCTTCGAATA
Source organism: Oncorhynchus gorbuscha (assembly GCF_021184085.1). Taxonomy (NCBI): domain Eukaryota; kingdom Metazoa; phylum Chordata; class Actinopteri; order Salmoniformes; family Salmonidae; genus Oncorhynchus; species Oncorhynchus gorbuscha. Next base: position 68,809,122 of record NC_060187.1, on the reverse strand, counting down.
GATCTCTAAGATATTTTGATTGGATTAACTTTTATTAGTACTATTTCAACCCTATGATGATAACACTCACAGTATAACACCCTTACATAACTTATATATATATATATATTAAAAAATACAGAATGATCTATGTCACTTTAAAGATAAAGACGTTTATTGCAGCATGTCCACATGATCTCCTCAAAGACAGTATTATTATTATTCATATTTTTCTGCTTTTATAAAAGCTGTCTGTGTGTGTGTGTGTGTGTGGAGGATTGATCAGTCATACTGTTATCTTCATCCTAACGCGTGTGCGTGTGCGTGTGCGTGTGCGTGCGTGCGTGTGTGTGTGTGTGTGTGTGTGTGGAGGATTGATCAGTCATACTGTTATCTTCATCCTAACGTGTGTGTGTGTGTGTGTGTGTGTGCGTGTGTGATCGTACCTGAGTGAGTGTGTGTGTGCGTGTGTGATCGTACCTGAGTGAGTGTGTTGTGCGTGTGTGATCGTACCTGAGTGAGTGTGTTGTGCGTGTGTGATTGTACCTGAGTGAGTGTGTTGTGCGTGTGTGATTGTACCTGAGTGAGTGTGTTGTGCGTGTGTGATTGTACCTGAGTGAGTGTGTTGTGCGTGTGTGATCGTACCTGAGTGAGTGTGTTGTGCGTGTGTGATCGTACCTGAGTGAGTGTGTTGTGCGTGTGTGATCGTACCTGAGTGAGTGTGTTGTGCGTGCGTGATCGTACCTGAGTGAGTGTGTTGTGCGTGTGTGATCGTACCTGAGTGAGTGTGTTGTGCGTGTGTGATCGTACCTGAGTGAGTGTGTGTGCGTGTGTGATCGTGAGTGAGTGTGTTGTGCGTGTGTGATCGTCCTGAGTGAGTGTGTTGTGCGTGTGTGATCGTGAGTGTGTTGTGCGTGTGTGATCGTACCTGAGTGAGTGTGTTGTGCGTGTGTGATCGTACCTGAGTGATTGTGTTGTGCGTGTGTGATCGTACCTGAGTGAGTGTGTTGTGCGTGTGTGATCGTACCTGAGTGAGTGTGTTGTGCGTGTGTGATCGTACCTGAGTGAGTGTGTTGTGCGTGTGTGATCGTACCTGAGTGAGTGTGTTGTGCGTGTGTGATCGTACCTGAGTGAGTGTGTTGTGCGTGTGTGATCGTACCTGAGTGAGTGTGTTGTGCGTGCCCGTGTTGTGTGCGTGTGACACATCATTTTGTATCTGTGTCTAGGTATAAGCCTCTAGCCTATGTGTGTGCAATGAGAAAAGAAAATCACAACTTCAGCTGTATGTCGACTTCACATATCCTTAGAAATGATTGTCCTCAATGATCTGCTTATCATCTGACATTTGTTTAGAAAACTCTCTGTGTTTGTCCAGACTCAGTATGTGGTTAACATCACACAAACCTGCACCTCTGAGGTACTCTACACAGAATGACTCTCATCTTTGATTTAGTGCCTCAAATATGAAATCAAATATTCAATGGCTAGTCAGCCTATATTCTATAAATACACTCCAAGAGGCACCGTTTGGTTTATATGATGTAGGTCTCAGACTAAACAGAGGTAAAGTACTATGTGCAGACCTGACTACCTTATAGGTCTACTGTACTGTATATATAGACACAACACAGTCAGGAGATACAGAAAATTGTAGTCAGGACAGGAAGTGTTTAATATAATGCACTTCGACACTCAGTCATGATTGGAAGAGTGATAAATGACCTAGTTGCTTGGTATTTGGTTATCAGGGTTTATTTGAATGTGCATTAGCATGATATGAATAACATATTGAAGTGTATTGTGTACCTTGGTGAGACAGTAACTGTTGTACAACTTGGGAATTCAGTGGCACTGTTTGTATGTAAACAGCAGGTTGAATTCAAAATGGATGCCAAAGCCTCAAACAGTATTTGAGATCTAGCCCTCCTGAAGTGGAACTGAGATGTGCATGTGGATGAATTTGACATGTTTTATACCACTACTGTATTATAGCGCTTCGCAAAAGAGGGGGAAATGTAACAAACCCACCTCCTAGTGAGTCAACTCTATTTGGAATGGTTGGTTAGTGTCTGGGTCCTGGGACCAGAAGGTTGTGGGTTCAATTCCCCCCCTGGCTGGGACAGACCCCCCCCCCCCCCCCTCCTCAAATTTACTCCAGTGTTCTCATTGGCGTTCCTTGCACTATGTGAGTGATCTCTCTCTGCCCTGATTCTGATTCTGTCTGTTTACTCCTTCTGCTGTGATGGAGTGTGTAGCGCTCTGTAGTCTGTTGATCTCCTTCCTCCCTTTTTTCACAACACGACACAAAGGCGTTTTGTAAAGGAAAGGTGTTATTTTCTTTATTTCATGTCTAAAAAAAATATACGAAGAATAAACAAAAGATTATGAGAAAAATATCTAGTGTCCTTTCCTTGTCATTGATTCTGTACTTTTCCAAAGCTTTGAATTTGTCCTAATGTTATTCGGGTAGGTAGGTAGGCCATAACGTGTGTGCACTTAGATTTTACGATCTCATTTCGTGGAGCACTTTTCTCCTAGCTGTCTATCTCGCACACAGTGCATAGTGTAAGATATCATACTAATGGCCACGCTCACTGAGGAAGCCTTGGTCTCAGTAAATGTAATGGTGTACAGGCCAAGATGGCCCCTCCCTTCAGGGATAGTCCAGAGACCGTTACTGGTCCCGTTGGAGTCTCCCCCCTGTGGACGTCCTCCCTGGCCACACCCACCCGCCACACTGTCTTGCTGCCCACCTCCACGTCAGTCATCTCACTCAATGTCACACATAGTTGTTCTCCCACAGAGTCACACTCTCCAGTGTCACCCTGTGTCCCCCCCCCCTCCTCCCACTCCCCTCCTCTACATTGCTCCCATGCCACAATAGATACGTCCCAAATGGCACCTTATTCCCTACATAGTGCACTACTTTTTACTAGGGCCCATGGGCCCTGGTCAGAAGTAGTGCACTATATAGGGAATAGGGTGACATTTGGACTGCAGACAGTGTCACAGCTGTGGATGCATGACCACAGTATTTCTAGATGTATTTCTAGATGGGCCAAAGGTAACATCATTGTTAAGTCCTGAAGCCCCTGGGTATCTACCCCCATTAGGATACTGAAACTTGTGTTAGATACATTAGTCTTGTTTTTCTACATTCAGAACCTATTATGTGACAATATGACAAACATTATGAGCACAGACCAAGGTTTTGTGTTTATTTGTTTATCTATTTATTTGTGTGTTTAATGCCAATAAAATGTCAATATTCAAACCACAAAGAAAACACCTGAACGCAATGGCATAAACATGAATTGATAGTGCTATACCATAGAACTGTGTAGGTAGGTACATGTCAGTGGAGGCTTGTGGGAGGACAGGGTCATTGTATTGGGTGGAATGGAATAAATTGAACAGTATCAAAACACATCAAACATATGGAAACCTCGTTGACTCCTTTCCATTGATTCCATTCCATTGCAATTAGCCCGTCCTCCTATAGCTCCTTACACCAGCCTCCCCTGGTAAATGCATATCATAAACTCATTGGATTTTTTTAACAGATACAATTTACATCATGCTTCCAGCCAGCTATGAAATTATACCTGAAACACACACTGTATAAAACAAACCATTTCCAAATTCTATCTATCACTCCACCACATCCCCAAACAACATATACTCCAGTACAACCTTGGTTCGCTGTACTCTCATATAGAGGGGCTGAAGAGCTTTAGGGGACCCAGGTTCCTCCCATCGTCCGTGTCACATGGGTTATAGAAGGGGATCAGCGGAACGAACACCGTTTCCATGGAGAATGTGTACAGCGGCGTCATGGTAACAGCGTTATAGAACGCTACTTCCTCCTTCTCACAGTCTAAGAACACTCCGATCCGGATGGGCCTGATGGACACCGGGACCTTGGTGGGTTTGGGGTCTGTACAGGCCAAGATGGCCCCTCCCTTCAGGGATAGGGTCCAGAGACCGTTACTGGTCCCGCTGGAGTCCATCTCCCCCCGGTGAACGTCCTCCCTGGCCACACCCAGCCGCCACGCTGTCTTGCAGCCCACCTCCACCTCCCAGTAATGGCGTCCGGTGATGAAGCCTTCTCGGCCCATGACACTGTAGTAGTAGTGGAAGCAGCGAGGGTTGGGGGGCTGCGCCTCCTCCGAGGCCTTGGGGATAACTTTGTCCTCCTCGAACCACACAGAAGTGCAGCTGGGGGAGAGTGTGAGGAGGGGGTGGGCTGTCTCTGGGTCAAAGGTCACTTCAGTGATATCTGGGGGGGGGGGACTCAGGTGAGTTGCATTGTTGTAATCTAGAATTGTCTAATGGTATATGTGTAAGTGGATCCCTTTAAGTAGGAATGTAAAAAACAGATATACCAGTACATTGGCACTATGTCACTAGCAGACGTAATCTCTTTAATTCAGCATTATACACTTTATAATAAACAATAGTATAACAATACTAATGTCACAGAATGATATGATGTTCATTACTCGGGTACAGGCAGCTCTTCATGTGTTTCCATATCCTGTACTGGATGGGCCCCACAAAGTGTGCTGATCGCACCTCCACATCCACCTGCGGAGGGGGTATGAAAGCCACCTGGGATCTGCAGGGAGAGGGGGATGAGAGCGGGAGAGGTGCAGGGGAGGAGGAGTGCAAAGATGGATGAGAAAAGGATAAAAAATAATGTGAAAGGAAATGATTGGGAAATGAGTGAGAAAGAGAGAAGGTAGAGAGAGTGGAGAAAAAAAGTGGGATTCCAAAGAGAGAATGAGAAGATAAAGCGAGTGGAGAGAAGAAAAAGGGGGTTGCCAAAGAGAAGATACGGAGAGAGAGGGAGGGAGAGAGAAAGAAAGAGAGAAAGAGAGAAAGAAAGAAAGAAAGAAAGAAAAAGAAAGAAAGAGAGAAAGAAAGAAAGAAAGAGAGAGAAAGAAGAGAGAGAAGGCAGGCAGGCAGGCAGGCAGGCAAGGCAGGCAGAGGCAGGCAGGCAGGCAGGCAGGCAGGCAGGCAGGCAGGCAGGCAGGCAGGCAGGCAGGCAGGCAGGCAGGCAGGCAGGCAGGCAGGCAGGCAGGCAGGCAGGCAGGCAGGCAGGCAGGCAGGCAGGCAGGCAGGCAGGCAGGCAGGCAGGCAGGCAGGCAGGCAGGCAGGCAGAGCAGGCAGCAGGCAGGCAGGCAGGCAGGCAGGCAGGCAGGCAGGCAGGCAGGCAGGCAGGCAGGGCAGGCAGGCAGGCAGGCAGGCAGGCAGGCAGGCAGCAGGCAGGCAGGCAGGCAGGCAGGCAGGCAGGCAGGCAGGCAGGCAGGCAGGCAGGCAGGCAGGCAGGGCAGGGCAGGGCAGGCAGGCAGGCAGGCAGGCAGGCAGGCAGGCAGGCAGGCAGGCAGAGGGGCAGGGAGGGGAGGGAGGGAGGGAGGGAGGGAGGGAGGGAATGGGATGCCAAACATGTAAGATGAGAGATTGTGGCCGATCAGGAGAAGAGAGTGATTTGTGACACGAGACATAGATGGAGTCACAATCAGTTAAATAATTAAATATAAACACTTGCCTTTTCAAGAGGTCTTGAATCTCCTTCAGAGAGAAAAAGGGAGTGGTCATTACAGTAGTGAAAGACATAAAGCACTCAAAACAACATTACACATAACACTGTATTTTTTCCACTGACAATGGTGCCAAATAAAAATGAATATTCCATTTGTTTTCCATCAGAAAACAAATCACAATAGTGCCCTCAATAGACAGTTGATATTCTCTCTCAATCATTGTTTGGTGCCGAACCTCAGCTAGTCCTCCAGGACTGCACTGTGTGTTGCTTTCTGTCCACCAACCTTTTAATGGGAAATTGATTTAGACCTGCGACAGCAGGCAAGTAGACTCTTTAGCCAATGATTGATCAAATTAGTGCCAGAAGAGAAGGCAATAAGCTGACACGGTGGTCCTTGAGGACTGCAATGTCAGCGTAGGCTAGCTGTTGTGGAAGCTGAAAGCAGCATCCAGTAGATTCTGTGGAGGTACTCCAAGCTTCTCATTCCCCTGACCCTCCCCAAATCACTCCCTCCCTCCTGCCATTCATCACATTTTCTGTAACACTTTGCTCCCCGACCTTTCATCAAAAGACCTGGATGACGGTGTCGTAATAATGACATAAGAGATGTCATAAACAGTTATGACAGTTTGTTTCATCTTATGATCATTAACGGCGTTAACTCTCCTCATGGAGAGCTACTGCAGTGTGCAGGCTTTAGTTCCAGCCCTGCACTAGATTTACATGAACATTTTAGTAATTTAGCAGACACTGTTATCCAGAGCGACTTATAGTTAGTGCATTTATCGAAAGATAGCTAGGTGGGACAACTACATATCACAGTCATAATAAGTACATTTGTCCTCATTAAAGTGGCTATCAGCAGTCAGAGCTAGTAAGAGCGAAAGTCAAGTGTTCCCAAAATGCTATTATTTGGGGGTGAAGGAGGTGTGAGGAGGGAGTGCAAGGGGGATGGTGTGGGAATAAACCTTTGGTGAAACCTAAAAATAATACAAATACAAACTAATATACAAAACATTAAGAACATCTGCTATTTCCATGACATAGACTGACCAGGTGAATCCAGGTGAAAGCTATGATCCCTTATCGATGTCACATGTTAAATCCACTTCAGTTAGTGTAGATGAAGGGGAGAAGACAGGTTAAAGAAGGATTTTGAAGCCTTGAGACAATTGAGACATGGACATGGTGTTCTTAATGTTTTGTACACTCAGTGTATATACAGTAGAACACATTTTTTCATGTTGTACCAAGTAGATTTTTCACTCTGGAATGACCTATCCAAATTTATTCAATTGGGTTATAAGCTAATGAAATGTCCTGTTAATCAAGATATTAAATTGGTTCCATAACATGAAACTCCAAACACCTTCTTTACATAATATTTCCACATTAACTGGTTACGATATTGTAACCAAATGGTAACCATCTCATCAATAGACACCTTTCCATGCACTTTAGTATCACAGTTCTTAAGCAGATATCATTTAAGTTTCAGTGCTGGCAGAAAATATATAATCATTAAAAAAACAGAACACATTACCTGGAATGAAATTCACTCTCACGGGTGGCCAACAATAACCAACAGAATTCCATGCCCCCAATAGGCCATGCCTCCAACAATTATGTTAGGCTGCCACTGCTACATTGCTCCCACCACTATGCAACATTGATGCACATGAGGTGTTGAAAGCAATTTAGAAGCTTTCATTCAATTTTTAAAAAATCACATTGACCTGTCAGATTTGTTATTTCATTTTAGGCAAATTGAATAGAACATGTTGAAAGAACCAAAGCTTAATTTAGGATCATACCATTTAGAAAAAGCACAGTGTAGAGGTGCAGTGCTAGAACAATAGCCTGAACACCCTAACTCACTCACTTTGAGCAGTCTGGGACTGTCTTCCTCAGCCAGTTTGTTGTTTAGCGTGGCAATGCCTCTCTCCAGATCTCTTCCCTGCATGGCGATCTTCTTCTCCCTCTCCCTAAGCAGCTTCACCCTCTTCTCTTTCTCCTTCTTCAGTCGCTCCATGTCCATGGTCTCCTCTTCGTCCAGGAAGCGATGGAGGTTCTGGAACTCAGCCCGGACCTCCCGTTCCAGATTATCAAAACATCTCTGAGAGATAGACAGAGAGACATACTTTACTATTTCGTGTAGTAGGTTTTACTATATTTCGTTACTACATAGTGGGTAGTAGAAGGTTACTATCCTGGTTGGGAGAGACAGATTTTTCAGCTTTAGCCAACACGCATCAATTACAGTATGTTCATTTTAATGCTAAATATGTAAATACTACAAAATACTTATCATAATGTTGCTAGATAACATTTATCACCCCTATCAGTCAAAATGCTTGTAATATTACTGACACACTAATACATTCACAGATGATCATATTCAGGACTGAATGAAATAATCAAAGGAATAAGCCATGAAAAGTAAATGACAGTGGTAATGATGCATTGGCAGCCAGCACCGTCCGTACCTCTACACCAACAGACCATATGTACGTCTCTCTCTCTGCCTCCCAGCACTCGTCTACCTCATGCTTTATTCTTTTAATAGCCTGGATCAGCTTCTCCTGTAACACGCACACAGACAAACATGAGGGGAGAGGAGAGAACGGAAAAACAGACAGAGAAACAATGTCAAATAGTGACAGAATAGTGACTTAAGTTATTTAACAAAAGAGTAAGTTCAGCATGCATGTATATAGATAATAGTTTTTCCTATGAGTTTAGAAGTCATTTATTTATTGAACATGATATTGTTGTGCCATTGAAAATGTACTCGATATAGCCTATTAGATTTTATGGGAGAGCCTTTTCCCAAACATAATCTCTTTCATAATGAATTTAAATTTCTATTGGCTGACTTCCCTTTAACATAAATAAACCCAAGAGTGAAATGATAAACTGTGCAGCTTACCTTATGGTCAGGGAGAAGGCTTTTATTGCAGTTGTTGTTGGTATCTTTTATGTGATTTTTGTACATTCCAATTTCTCCTAACAAGACCAGAAAGCACACAATGGACTCTTGGTGTAATAAAAGAGAGGGAGAGAGTAAAGATGAAAGAGGGAGGGACAGTGACAGAGAATTGAAGGACATGGAAAGAGAAAATTATAAATTAGAGAGAGACAGACAGAGAGATAGAGAAATACAGAGAGAGAGAGACAGAGAGAGACACACAGAGAGAGACAGATAGACAGAGAGAGACACAGATCGACAGAGACACAGAGAGAGACAGATAGACAGAGAGCAGATATGGAGAGAGAAACCAATAGGAAGAGATACCCTCTCTGAGGTCATCAAAACAATTAGCATGAAGAGAGAATGAGTGTCATACATACATCCAACCAGTCAGATGGAGATTTATCTAGAAACAATTAAACAGACAAGGGTCACCATCAAATACCATCCGACAGCAGCCTTCTCCCTCTCTCTCCAAACTCAGCTTGGCTGAAGACTAGGGTCCATTAACACTGAGGAGAAACAGAGGGAGGGAGGGAGGGAGGGAGGGAGGGAGGGAGGGAGGGAGGGAGGGAGGGAGGGAGGGAAGGTGCCGCAGCTGCTGGCCAGGATGGACCGGCAGGCAGGCATGCAGCAGTGATTTATGGCATTGCACGGTGGAGAAGATTCTATTTCTGTCTGCTGTTCTGGAAACAAAAGAGGGAATCGGTCAGGGGATAGAATCAGGCAGTGGGTCGGGGAGGTAGGGGGATATCTGTTTTTCATAGGGAGGGGTTTGCCTGGAAGGGATAGGAGAGAGAGGCTGTGTATTTATTTTGGTAGGCCTATGTTGGTTTTGTACTAACGTAACTAGGGCGTATGGAGAGGGCAGTATGACAACTGTAAACAATAAAATGTTGGTGTTAAAACTGAACATAAATATTGGTAGATGTTAGGGCAAACTGAGGTCAGTTTCCATCTGTTCTTCCTTCTCTTCCAGACATAAAGATTATGACTACTTCGCAACAAAGCATCCTTCACTCATGCTGCCAAACATACCCTCGTATAACTGACTATCCTACCGATCCTTTACTTCAGTGATGTCATTTATAAAATAGCCTCCACCACTCCACTCAGCAAATTGGATGCAGTCTATCACAGTGCCATCTGTTTTGTCACCAAAGCCCTACCCACCACTGCGACCTGTATGCTCTCATTGGCTGGCCCTCGCTTCATATTCCTCGCCAAACCCACTGGCTCCAGGTCATCTAGAAGTCTTTGCTAGGTAAAGCGCCGCCTTATCTCAGCTCCCTGGTCACCATAGCAGCACCCACCCGCGCACTCCAGAAGGTTTATTTCACTGGTCACCCCCAAAGCCTATTCCTCATTTGGCCGCCTTTCCTTCCAGTTCTCTGCTGCCAATGACTGGAACGAATAGCAAAAATCACTGAAGCTGGAGACTCATATCTCTCTCACTAACTTTAAGCATCAGCTGTCAGAGCAGCTCACTGATCACTGCATCTGTACATAGCCCATCTGTAAATATCCCATCCAACTACCTCATCCCATATTGTTATTTATTTATTTGCTCCTTTGCACCCCAGTATCTCTACTTGCACATTCATCTTCTGCACATCTATCACTCCAGTGTTTAATTGCTAAATTGTAATTACTTCATTTGCACACACTGTATATAGATTTTTCTATTGTGTTATTGACTGCATGTTTGTTTATTCTATGTGTAACTCTGTGTTGTTGTTTGTGTCACACTGCTTTGCTTTATCTTGGCCAGGTCTCAGTTGTAAATGACAACTTGTTCTCAACTGACCTACCTGGTTAAATAAAGGTGAAATTAAACATTTCAAAAAAGAGTGGGGGGAGCACTGGTATAAAAGCAAGCAGTCAGCATTTTCTCTCGCAATATTCTCCCCCTCAGAGACATACACACATACTGACCCCCCCCCCCCCCCCCCCCCACACACACACACTTTCTCCTTGCCTCACTCTCTCCCTCTACCTCTTTCCCATTCTAATACACACACATGCACCCATGCACACACACACAGCCTGGCTGGTTGGCTGTGGGTGTGTGTGCAGAGGTAGCATTACTCATCTCTGGAATGTTCCTCATCTATAATTCATTGTCCTGGGTCCTGACGATGTGACTGCTGTGTGCTCTGCTGAAGTGAGCAAGCTGCACCTTCAGCGCCATAAACCAAACCACTGTAGTCTACTCCAGTACTGTGGGTGGACAGAATACAGAACACTAGCACAATGCATTATTATGAATATTACTCGCATGCAGAGGTGCACACACTGAACATGATTCACTTGTTGTAATAGGCAACAGAACAATTCTCTATAGGAAATGCGGCTGCTTTTGTATCCCATATATTTCTGTATTAAAGGTCATCTTGTTTGAGCCATAATCATTGGTTGATATAGCCTATTGTTCATGGGTATGAATAGGTCTCGCACTCCATAAAATAGCCTAGATCCCTCGTTTATGTATTTCATTTATGTGACCGCTGTAGGGGTTAGATGATTTTCCTTCATTTTGGCTCTATGTCTGGCCTCGCCCACTGTTTCAAAAGTCACTTTCAGAAGCTTGAAAATGACAACCAACTAGTGGCGAGGTGAGGTTTTAATGGGTGCCACTGCAGGGTTAGTTGGTAGGGTTTCTTCCCCTTTCCCCGTCCTTTTCTCTTCCCTCTTACATCACAAAGTGTAATGAATTCACACTCCAGTAGGCTGAAATACAAGGGTTGAAAAGAGAAATACATGAATAGGGAGGTTGAGGTTGTGACAAATTGTCAAAGACTCCAGCCATACTAGTCATAGACTGTTCTCTCTGCTACAGCACGGCAAGCGGTACTGGAGCGCCAAGTCTAGGTCCAAAAGGCTTCTAAACAGCTTCTACCCACAACCCATAAGACTCCTGAACATCTAGTCAAATGGCTACCCAGACTATTTGCAGTGCCCCCCCCCTCACACTTTTACACCACTTCTACTCTCTGTTGTCATCTATGCATAGTCACTTTAATAACTCTACCTACATGTACATATATTACCTCAAATAACTGGTGCCCCTGCACATTGACTCTTTATTGGTACCCCCCTGTATATAGTCTCACAATTGTTATTTTATTTTTCTTTAATTACTTGTTACTCTTATTTCTTATTCGTATTTTTTTTAAACTGCATTGTTGGTTAGGGGCTCGTAAGTAAGCATTTCACTGTAAAGTCTACACCTGTTGTATTCAGCGCATGTGACCAGTACAATTTGATTTGACCAGACTCACAATTCAGTACAGTAGGTGGCAGTGTATTCACTTTTCAGTTGGTAGCGATCCGCCAATACAAATTTAAAGAAGAAGAAGAATGGCACACACACACACACACACACACACACACACACACACACACACACACACACACACACACACACACACACACACACACACACACACACACACACACACACACACACACACACACACACACACACACACACACACACACACACACACACACACACACACACACACACGCGCGCGCGCACACACACACGGAAGCAGACTCAAGAATGTAATGTAGGCAGACCGTGAATGGCCTCACATGCCAGTACAGTAGGTGGCGGTATACGCGAACTGACAACCAAATCCTAAAGAAAAAGAACATACGTAAACAAAGAGCACGTCGCACATATTCATTCAAACGAGAGGTATAAATGATTTTTCATATTAATTCAAGCTATTTAACTTCATAATTACATGGTTTCTTCTCCTTATTATTCTACTTTCAAGCGTTTTCCATTGCTAGTCTTCTGCTTCCAGCTAAATGCTTAAAAAAACAACGATAATGCACTGGAAAGGCTAGCAGTGAGCTAGCCAACAAGCTGCTGTTATATAGCTAACATAACCACGACACTAACGATTACTCTACCTGTATAGCAGGTCCACTGACGGTTCAACCACAGCGTTAGAAATGAACGGTCAAGCCGATATGGAGGTGGACTACAAGCAGAAATACAAAAATCTCAAACGCAAATTGAAATTCCTGGTTTATGTGAGTCTTAATTTTTCATCCAATTGTCAATGACGTGTTATTACTATAACACCTATTAGCCAAGGAACTGTAATTTACAGAGTGAAACTATTGTATTTCGCTACTTGTCTCCGTCTAGGAGCAGGAGTGTTTTCAGGAAGAGCTCAGAAGATCCCAGAGGAAGCTGCTCAAAGTGTCCCGAGATAAAAGGTGGTTGGGTGAATCTACAAAGTTTGTTTAGTTTGGACAGATTGGGTGTATTCTTTTGTCACACTGTTGCAAAACCTTTTACTATGATGTGCTACTAATAAATACACCCCTGTTGAATGTGTACACATACTGTACAAGCATGTTCAAAGTTAAAACTGGTCGTTCCTTGGCTTCTCTTATCTTGCAGTTTTCTGTTGGACCGATTGTTACAATACGAGAGGGTGGACGAAGACTCCTCGGGTAGGTCTAAAGCACCAAGTCTGAATGTTTCATTCTCCACAATATCTGTTGTTATCCATAGCTCACCCAATACTGATCATGCAGTTACCTGCCTTGCTGTAGAGTATTTTCAGTATGGATCATGTCAGTATGCTGATGTACAGTGTCTGATTGTCATGCTGTGTTTCAGATTCTGATGCCACAGCCTCTTCTGAGAACAGTGAAGGAGAGGGCACCAGGGAGAGAGACGGAGGAAAGAAGTGAGGATGCGGCATGCCAGCAACACAGACTATATTTCAAATTGCACTCTTTCCATCTTTGCCATTCTCTCTCACTGTCTCACTATTTATTCAACTGTCCCTCTTTTGAACTCTCTTAGGAGAAGGACTAGCCCTGGCGTAGGCCTGCCCTCGTCCTCATCCTCCCATCTCTCTCTCCTCTCTCGTTCTGGGGTGAACCCTCTCCAGTCGTCGGGCAGTACCCCCTACCTCAACACAGTGAGTTATAATCGCCTTCCCCTCACTGAGTCTATACAATCAATAACTATAACATCATTGATTGTTGCCATTATTGTTTTCTCATTACCGAAGATGATCACTGTTTTGATTTGGGGCATTATTAATATTGTTTTATTATATGTTTTCCGTTGATCTTTTGTTGTCTCTCATGTTTTATTTTTTGGGGCTGTATTTGTACCTACAATGTGTGTGTATGTTTGTTTTGGAAATTGTCACGGTGTGTGTGTGTGTGTTTTCTGTTCGTATATGCGTTTGCATGTTTTTGTTTGTTTGTTTGTATGCATGTGTTAAATTGACACATGGGGCCTGTGTGTGTGTGTGGCGGGCAGTTGCCCTTCCCACCAGAGTATTTGGCTCCACCAGCTGAGAGAATGAAGAAAGAGAGAAAGACAAAGGCGCCCAAACACAAGAAAGAGACATCGGGGAAGGTGAGAGGGGAGGAGATCACAGATGAGGGAACAGACATGTGACACGTAGGGTATTGAGTTAGGGTCTAGAAGAGGGTGTTTCTACAGCATAACTGCACTACATATAGCAGGTTAGGTCCAGGCCTACAGTAGGCTATAGGAAGGTCCATAACATTGGGACATCATCAATGAAGTAACATACTGCCATAATATCCTGGACTCTTTTCATTTTCAATTCCTGACCATTCATTTAAAGGGTTATTCTTCCTCAGTAGACTAACTACATCCCAGATGGAACCCTATTCCTACCCCAGAGGGCTCTGGTCAAAAGTAGTGCTCTATAAAGGAAACAGGGTGCCATTTGGGATGCTGTCCAAGTCATCTACTTCTCTCGTTCTCCATTGGATCTCTCATTCCATCTACCTTATTCCTTTTACCTCCTTCCCATTAGGTGGTGGCCCCTCTAGCAGCCAACTACCCAGCCGGCCCGACTGCCCCTCCCACATCCAGCGCCTCGTTCAACTGGGTGCCCAGGCAGATGCTGAGTGGAGACGCCGCGGAGGAGGAGGGAGAGAGCGACGGAGACTCAGACAGAGGAGACGATGACAGGGGGGAAGGAGAAGAGGCTGACCTTGTCATCGATATCCCCAACGAGTGAAGTGTGTGTGTGTGTGTGTGTGTGTGTGTGTGTGTGTGTGTGTGTGTGTGTGTGTGTGTGTGTGTGTAAAGGATTGTTAGAGTGTGTAAAAGCACAATGTGAGTGTGTGTGGATTCAACCCCTCCCACTGTCAAATGCTTAGCCAAGCTCCCCCCCCATTGGACCTTCAGGTTACTGCAACAATATCTCTCTCTAAACAATGTGACCTGTCATAATAATGTCACTAATTGACTCCTTTATTGTCATTTTACTTCCTTTTACTGTTATACAAGTTATGGAAGAACTGGTATTGACGGCATGGACAGCTACAGGACTGCATACATGTAGCACCTACCTTTTTATGGGAAACTGTCAAATAATACATTTTCTGTTGGAGATAATGGCGACGTTATGTTTTCTACCAATGACTTTTCAAAATTAAATTGCATTAAAGTGGTAACATTTCAGATGACTGTTGTTGTTGAAAGCCTAATGGACTGGTAGTATAGTGTATAGTATGTGCTGCACAGACATGCAGTACTGTGCCTTTACTCAAAACAACTGTTTCTATTGGCTGTGCATGGAGACAAAAGCCTTTCATGCTGCATTCATAACCAAGTGGGAAGGTGGTATTTACCACTTACGACTGGGAAAAATCAACTTAAATGCCCCATTAAACTCGAAATAACTAGTAGGAAACTCGTATATCATCCCTGAGCTCTGACTTCTCGCACATGCTGACAAAGGTCACAGGTGAAGAGCTTAATTATTATGCTCTCGTCTTTCCTCTCGTGTCATCTCACAGAGGTTGCGATGGATCGGATTGGATGACACCCTCTATGAATTTGAGAGTGGATACATTTCCCAAATTCCCTCAGCTTTACCAAACCAAGTGGCGGCTGAAACACAAAATCCCAAATAATTTAGTCTTTATAGCAGAGAAAATGTAATTCAGTCAATAAGATCTATTTGGAACCTTGGTGGTGGATAGATCTACTGTCTAATATTAAACACCAGGCCACTGCTGTAAGATATTCTGCTGCGGTTTCACTGTGCACCCTAATAGTGCATGCTTAAGCACTCGGCTACATACACAGAGGAGTCAGCACTTTCTGAGAGGTGTGTGTTGTAACAGAGAAAATGAACCATTGAGCTGTCCCTCAGACAGCCAAACCTTGTGGAAACATTGTTTGGGAATGCAGACTTACAGGTAATAGGAACCTGTTACTAGGTGTGGGTCTGGTGTGTGTGTGTCTAACAGTAAAGTGAGGTTAAGGTGTAACCAAAAAGAGCTATGAAAGGAACGAAGGAGGGAGGGAAAGCCAGGTAGCAGTGTAGCTAGAGAGAGAATGTGGGAGGGAGGAAGAGTGAGCTTGTCAGTGAGGGAGGGAGAAGCAGAGTGTAAGCAAGTCTGTGCCCAGACACAGACGGCACAGCACACACAGTCCAAGGAGAAAGACATGGGTGGAGACGCTGATGGGGTGGAAGAGAAAAAAGGGAGAGATTGAGAAAGGGATAAAAGAACGACATACCAGAGATTCCCTGGCAGTCAACCCTAGCTATCGACCATTATCCTCTCCCATCTGCGTAGATACAGCACAAACCTCTGGATTATTTACCAGCCTCTCTCTGTGAGTGTGTGGGTTTGCTGAGTTCACCATGCTACTGCTGCGGTGGTGTCCTGCTGGTGTCAGTGTCAGTACTGCAGGGTGGATCTGGCTGGGGCTGACTCTGATTCTGGAGCTGTCTCTACCAGTCACGGCACTATCAGAACCAGACCCAGGCTTCTCCCTCTGCAGACAGAGCTTCTACAGACAGACCCCCCCTCTGGGCGGGGGGGCCCTCCTGACCCCCATCTGTCACAGGCTGCCAGGGGGACAGTTGTTCGCCACGCTCTACCACCCGACCTGTGACGCAGCTGTTTACTCTGCCTTTCATCTCAGACAAGGATGGGGGGAGAGAGGAGGAAAGGAGGAGGGGGTAAGGGAGGATTCTTTTATTTCTATTATATGGTAACAGTGGAATCATTGTCATGCATGGACTGCGTAAGCACTTCCTTGTACCTTCAGTGTACATTCTCAACACAATCACACAAGTTACAGCGGACATGATCAAACCAACTGTATACCACACTTTTCCTCCAGTTGTTTTACAAGAATGGTTTTGCGATATGAAACTTGTTCAAGTGAAAGGAAACTCGTCCTGTAGAGGCAGTCAACTTACTCTTGATATCAACATTCCATGCAAACCTGGCCTTGTTATAACAAGTCAGAGTGAACAGAAAGATGAATGCGAACAACAGTTTGATATTTGACTCAGATGTCTGTCAGTGGACAAGCTCCCTAACGCTCACAAAACTAGAATGGTCTGCATGGCATATTATTTCTGCCATGACACCTGAGTAAAAGACGTCCTCGTCAATCCTACTCTATTTACAAACTGCATTGATACTAAATGTACTGTAATGTACAGTAGGCTTTACCCAAATAAAGGCCAAGCATTCATTTATCATGAAGTTAATACTAATTGCAATCGTGATTCAATATGTGGACTTTGACTCATGATTCCAAACCTATCTCCTAGACAGAGAAGGAGGAAGAGGATGTCAGACGGGAGGAGAAAGAGGAAGAAGGATCCCAGAGTCCCCCCCTGGTGATGACCCCAGCCCTGCTCCGAGGGGATGTGGTGGGGGGTAAACCCCAAGCTCACTTTGACTCTCCCCTTCACCAGTGGGACTCCCTGGTCACAGAGCTGATCAAGAGCAGCGTCCTGCCCCAGTGTGGCTCCACAGGGGGCCAGCTCTATGTCCTGACAGGGGCCACAGGGCTCAGGCTGGGGCCCGGGATGGAGGAGGGTGGGGATGAGGGGTGTGAGGCTGGAGTGCAGTGGTCTGCTGTGTGCTGTGCTGGCCCAGAGGGACAGAGTGGGTTCAGTGTGGGGGTCGTGAGAGAGACAGGGGGAGGGGAGAGGGTGGTGAGTGTTAAGGAGCTGGAACAGATGATTGGAGTGACAGAACTATTTTCAGAGGGTTGCGGGGAAGCAGATGGGGACACGGGGGGAGACATAGTGATACTGCTCAGTGATGCGATGGTCGGTGTTGTAGAAAAGCAGAGAGCAGTCGCAAGGCCAGACACCATTGAGGAAACACTAGATGAGACTACTGACCGAAGCATAGAGGCACTACCTGCTGACACAGAACCTCTCATCGCTCCTTCAGTGGACAACGAGACACTGGCCTCTGAGTCGGACACAGAGTCGTCCAGCAACCTACTGGTGTATATCATCACCTCCTCTGTCTCCCTGCTCATGGCCCCTCTACGCCCTGTAGTCTCCACCCTCATTGGGATCCCTGGACAGGTGATTACTGATGGAATACAATACTGTGATGGTTCCATATCCTATATATATCCTTTTATGTTTCTGATCACAAAAATATGTTTCTGTTATAACAGACAATATCTTTTAACAGAACATATTTCCTCTCCTCGTCTAGGTGGCCTTTGTCCTGCAGGAGGACCTGGGGGTCCTGTCTGCCCTGCCAGGTGACATCCTCTCTGTGTTCTACAACATGGCGTCTGACCTGGTGTCTGGAGTCGGCTCAGTCACAGGCCTGATACTTGGTGTGGGGGAGATGTGCTTCTCCACTCTGTACTGCATTACAGCCCCTCTTGTTGGCTCCCTGTTCACCAGCTGCCAGGACGGGGTCACAGGGGTGGGCACCCTGGCCTGGGATGGGGTGGGTATATTCCGGGGGATTGCGGACAGTGCCTGGTGGGTGTCCAGGGTGGTCGGGGACCAGGTGTGGGAGCAGGGTGGGGGGTTTGTGGGGTCGGTGGTGTCTGAGATGGGAGGGCAGGTGAAGGCAGTGGGTGGGGGAATGGGGAAGCTGGCGTGGAGGTGTGGGAATGGGGTGGGGAACGTAGTGATTTTGGCAGGAGGGCTAGTAGTAGGGAGCACGGAAACGGTTGTGGAGAATGTGATGGAGGTCTTTGGGCAGGACCAGAACTGTGGATGGTTTGGGTCTACAGAGAATGTTCATCAATAACATTGCAGATTTTTTGCAAACCTTGAAAATTGTATATCGTGTTCTTATAAAGTATGTAAATATGCACCAGATAGCAAGAGAGAATTGATGGGTACACCGCAATGCCAATGTCTCTAGCTAAGCTGTCTAACATAAACGCATAGTTAGGCACACAACACATGTTCATATTTTTTTGCTCCCTAAAGTAGATGACTTCTACTTCTATTACTTCTTAGTTGTAAAGAAGCAGGATCCCAAAAGACTAATGCTGAGATTAATGGTATATGTGTCAGAATGTGAAGCATGGTAGCCCCATGGCCATTTGATAAATTACAATATGGTATTATTTTGGGGAAACATGCTTTTACTGTGTGAGTTCATATGGTAATAGATGTTAGAATTTATGTTACTTTATGAACTATATGCTTGCTTGATTAAAACGGATAATTGATTGATCACATCCACTCAGTCTAGTGCAATTTATTTATTTGTGATTCATTCATTTGACTATCAATATATTTTTCCTTGAAACTGGATCGTTTTCATTTGCACATTCATAACACTGCAATAATTGATGTAAGAGTCTGGACAAATGTCATGGTCAATTTGAAAAAGGCATTCTTACAGGCCGCCTTGATGTGGCGGAAATGAATCTGTCCAAAGGTCCTTCGAACCAAACATGTGCGCAACATTGCATCAGACAGCCGACTACTGTAATACGCTGCTTATCCGGAACTCATGAGTTGACGTCCCTTTCTTCTTCATTCAACGGTATGGATATCTTTTTCAAGTGCCATTTATTTTAAAATGATGTATTATATCAAAAGTTTGTGTACATAATTCATGGTGTAAGGCAGGTGAAATGGAACTCTCAAATTCATAGATGGAGCAATGGATTTTAAAAATGTAACTAGGCAAGTCAGTTAGGAATAAATCATTTTTGACAATGACGGCCTACCGGGGAACAGTGCCTTGTTCAGAACGATCGTTTTTACATTGTCAGTTTAGGGATTCGACCCTGCAACCTTTCAGTGACTGGCCCAACGCTCTAACCAGTAGGCTACCGGTCGCTCCCGATGCAAAGACTGACCGTTCATGATATCAAACTGATAGTTTAAACTATTTTTTGAAACTATAGTGTTTTACACTTAGCTAACATTACTTTGTTTACAAACATTGGAGTAAAACAAGTTTATATTTTGGGTTATGATGGTGTACGACCATTGAACGAAGCTCATGAGGCATTTAGCTATGTTAGATTTTTCAAGAATGAATGGGTATATTTTTATTTACAATAGATATAGCAACTACATATGGTCCCTTTTTTAAGTTCCAGCTTGCCAAAGCTGATGATTAGCTAGCCGACTAAACTCATCATGGACTGGAGTTTAGTCTGCTAATGGTTAGCATGTCTTTCCAGTTTGTCAGGTTTGTTGCACTAGAAAATAGCCCATGAATCGTTGCATAGCCATCTGTGCACGTCTCTGTTTGTGGAGTTGTCTCTGTTTACTTCCCAGATTTGTTGCTAACTTTAGTGTTTGTTACTTAAGAGATGTCACCTTAGTGTAGCATAATTTGAGTTAGCATAAACAAACATGCCCAAAACAGTAACGGTACTGCCTACTGTTATGTAGCTAACCTGCTAGCAAGCTAGTTTTAGCTGAGATTGAATGACTTGTGAAGTGGTTTGCATCCAAATACATATCTGTACTATTTAATGACACTACGGAAGCGTTATATTTTGACAGTCATTATATTGTCTGACACACCAATCTCAGTCATTCTCCCCCCTCTCCTAGGGATGGCTTCGCTCTACGTCTCCCCCCACCCTGACGATTTCAGGAGCCTCATGGCCCTGGTCTCTGCAGAGTTCTACCCCTCTCGGCTCTGCACACTCATAGAAGACCCTCCTGCCTCCCTGGCCCTGTGCTCTCGCCCCAGCCTGGTGCTGGGCTCTGGGGGAGGTGATGTGCTCTCTGGGGCCAGTGCTGTTGCATGGTACCTAGCCTCTCAGGGGAAGAGGATAGGGTCAAATGCTAAGCAGGAGAGCCAGGTGTGGCAGTGGCTCAGCTTTGCAGACAATGAGCTGACTCCTGTGTCCTGTGCTGTGGTGTTCCCACTGCTGGGGGTGATGGGAGTGGATAAGAAGGTGAGGGAGAGGGTCTCACTACTGGAAGCAACCCATGCAGTCACAAACACACAAATAGGAGTATAATGGTGAATATTTGCTTAATTTCAAATGAATTGGACTATGGGAGTGATTGAACAATGACAAAGCAAGGGGAGGGAACACTAATCTGGAATATAACATACCCCAAGACAAATTCCTGTGTGTGTTAATATTGTTGATTACCAATCCTTTTTTCTGATTCTGATGTCCATGCAGCTTCAGCAGAGTTCTCATGCTGAGATGATGCGCGTGCTAAACGTTCTAGATAAGAACCTGGAACCTAGAACATTCCTGGTGGGAGACAGCCTCACTCTGGCTGACATCGCTGTGGCAACCGCAGCACTCCTGCCCTTCAAATATGTGAGCCAAGTCTTTATATTAACTTTTATCTTATTTGTGTATCCTCTTCCTTATTCTTTAAAGTTAGGAAGAAGTGAAAGTATTTGTCTTCTGTTAACAGACTGTCTGGTAAGTGAGTGCTGGGGTGTATTCATTCATTCGGGAGGGGCGGCAGGTAGCCTAGTGGTTAGAGCGTAACTGAAAGGTTGCTGGATCAAATCCCCGAGCTGACAAGGTAAAAGTCTGTCATTCTGTCCCTGAACAGGGCAGGGCACTGTTCCCCGGTAGGCCGTCCGTCATTGAAAATAAGAATTTGTTCTTAACTGACTTGCCTAGTTAAATAAATAAACTCATTGCAACAGAACCTGTTTACTGTTTAAGAACTAAATGGAGCAAGCAGAACAAAACGGGGGGCCTACCTGCATTTGTCCTATAAAAATGATTGTTTTCATTGTATAAAACGTTTTCCATTTGGAGTAAACATTTTTTTTGCAAAACGTTTAGCAACAGACATAACATTTAGCAACAGAATCAGCATAATGAATACACAGTAGTTGTACTGTAAAGCTCGTGTCACACGAAGCAATCCGAATGCAATTTCTGTTGCAGATTGCAAGTGACATCATCTCAAGCAACATTGCTGATACACAAAGCAACTCGACTAAAATTGCATGCAACATCCAATGTAAGATCTTCCTGTTTCACATTGTTTGAACTCCAATAACGTTCTTATTATTATGTCATACTAGGCCTTGGAGCCGTCCAACAGGAGAGCCCTGACGAACGTGACCAGGTGGTTTTTGACCTGTGTCAACCAGCCTCAGTTTGTCAAGGTCCTGGGACAGATCTCTCTGTGTGAGAAGATGGTGCCCGTCACACCCAAACCCAGCGTTGCTCCTGTTCCTGCTGCTAACGCTAATCCAACTGCTGATGCAAATGCTACCAATGGTAAGAGGCTTGGGCCATGTCTTTAACTGTGAGTAACTCGTCTGGTAGTATGTGTTATGGATGCACTATGCAGAAATTGTTCCCTCATTTCCTGGTGGCTAAAATTCTAATAGTGCGCCTAATTTCAGTTTATACAACATAACAAGCACATATAGTGTAGAGAATCACTGTACCATCTAAACCACTGTGAATATATATTTTCCATAACCAAAAATATTGTATTTTCAGCTTTTTGAATCTGGTGTACAAATCCGAAAATTAAAGACACGAAAACTAAACTAGATAACGGGAAGCATAGAAATATTGAAAGTCGAACAGATCTGCTGCTTCTTAGACATGCTTTCTATGAGAATGGCAGATCTATAACACACATTTCTATGTCAATTTGGTTGGGTCGCCCCAAAAAGTTAAGTTGCAGCTTTAAGAATTTGCAAACAATATGGAATCAATAAAATGACAAGTACCTTCAATATGATTGTATATTGTATGCAATAAAACAATTATAATAATTGTGAGTTGACTCGTATACCTGCAAAGTTGCTTGAGATGATGACATTTGCAACCTGCAAATGCAACAGAAATTCTGCTCAAGTTTCTTTGTGTGAGATCAGCTTTAGATTGAAGAATAACTTTATTATCCTGAAGACCAACGGCGTCTTCTTGTCTAGCTGAATGGCAAATCCGTTTTAGTTTTCACTACATTTGGCATCTTATCAGTTAGTAACCTCGGAGGAATATTTTCTGGATACATAGCATCATGAGTTGACTCCGTGTGTGTGTGTGTGTCAGCTTGAGTTTGTTTGAGTGTGTATGTTATTCTCAAAGTGTGTTTCTCTCTCTCTCAGGCAAACCAAAGACAGAAGCTCAGCTGAAGAAGGAGGCTAAAAACAGAGAGAAGTTGGAGAAGTTCCAAAAGAAGAAGGAGATGGAGGAGAAGAAAAAGCAAGAAAAGAAACTGGCACCCCCGACAGAGGTATGAAGATGGACAGGTGGCTGGTTTCATTTCTCATTTTCCTTGTTGCAAAGACCATTGCTGTGTGGATCAACTTGAACCCAACAAGATGATGATCCTTAAAGTATACTCCCTTTACAGTTTTTACAGCCTAGATAAGGTCATTCAGTAGGTGTCTTCAGTCTCATTCTGGTCTCTCTCCAGAAAAAGGCCAAACCAGAGAAGAAGGACCTGGGAGTGATCTCATACGACGTCCCCACCCCTCCTGGAGAGAAAAAAGGTGCTTATTAACCATAGAATTAGGAATTAGAATAATTGAATAGGATCTCTATTATTAACTATGTATAATCCACCACTCTCTCTTTTATACTTTGTGTGTGTGTGGTGCGAATTAAACTCCTATCTCTCCCTGTGTCAGATGTCCTGAGCCCCCTGCCAGACTCGTACAGTCCTCAGTACGTGGAGGCAGCCTGGTACTCCTGGTGGGAGAAGCAGGGATACTTCAAACCTGAGTACGGGGTGAGACTGTCACTCTCTTTATGTATTTCATAGTTTATGAAATGTGCCATTTAACCAGCCCATGGCTGAGGTCATAATCAAGCTATTATGATGTTCTTATATTCTTCAGCGGAAGAGTATCAGTGAGCCTAACCCCCGTGGAGTGTTCATGATGTGTATCCCTCCGCCCAATGTGACGGGATCTCTTCACTTAGGCCATGCCCTAACCAACGCCATCCAGGACTGTCTGACCAGATGGTAATGGGATTCTCTATCTGATTACACCAATCTGCGGTTTATTTTCACATCCTTTCACCAATCTCACTCTCTATTATTTTTCTTTCTCTGTCTCGCTGTCTTGCTTTCTCTCTTGCTGTCATGACTCTACGTGTCCCACTTTTCTCTTCACTTCTCTCAACATTCATGTCTTGTCCCATTCTCAATATTCTGTAGTGCTGTAATCTAGTTCTGTCCTTATCGCAGTATGATGGTGCATTTCCTGTTTCCTCCCTCTCCCCAGGCACCGTATGCGTGGCGAGACGACTCTGTGGAACCCAGGCTGTGACCACGCGGGCATCGCCACCCAGGTGGTGGTGGAGAAAAAACTGATGAGGGAGAGGGGCTTGAGCCGTCACGACCTGGGGAGAGACCAGTTCATCCAAGATGTCTGGAAGTGGAAGAATGAGTGAGTGGTGGGAGAGGAAGGACAGAGGGTTTCAAAAGAAAGAAAGAACAACAATAGAAGAGAAAGTTAGAGCTAGAGTTCCTCTCTTTCTTCCTCCCTGCACTGTGTTGTAGGAAGGGAGACCGTATCTACCACCAGCTGAAGAAGCTGGGTTCCTCTCTGGACTGGGACAGAGCCTGCTTCACCATGGACCCTGTGAGTTTACTATCATTTACATTACCTTACACTTAACGTTACATTACCTGTCACCTTTTACTGTGTCATCCTGGACAACTTATGAGAGCTTTATTAGTCTAATACATAAAGTACTATGTCTAGACTGAGGCTTTACTAACGTTATAATGTTCCCAACACTAAACTATTGTGACTCCCTCTCTAGAAACTGTCCTATGCAGTCCAGGAGGCGTTCATTTGTCTGCATGAGGACGGTGTAATCTACAGGAGCAAGAGGCTGGTCAACTGGTCCTGCACCCTCAACTCTGCCATCTCGGATATAGAGGTATTATTCTGTTGTGAAATGTTTTAAACCGTTTTTGAAATGTCCATTCTGTTGCATACTATAATGAACACTCCCATGATGCTGTGTTGTCCAGGTGGATAAGAAGGAGCTGACTGGCAGGACTCTGCTGCCCGTGCCTGGCTACAAGGACAAGGTGGAGTTTGGAGTACTGGTCTCCTTCTCCTACAAGATAGAGGGATCAGGTAAGACATGGGGAGAGTCATTTTGGGCTGGGGAGGTACAAGGACATTGCTTTATCTTGAGTGTTTCTTTCAATTATGTTAATTGATCTCTCCCTTCCATTTTTTTTCTCCCTCCCTCTATTTCTGTCTTCTTTTATTAAATGTCTCCCACTGTCTCACTGTTAGATGAGGAGGTGATTGTGGCGACCACTCGTATAGAGACCATGCTGGGAGATTCTGCTGTGGCCGTCCACCCTGCCGACCCCAGATACCAGGTCTCTACAACCCACAAACACCCCGCCAACCTTCCAATACAGACATTCTTTGGGAAAATCCATGAAAGATTATACTTTCTTGATATTTAAATGTTGTTTTGATTAATGTTTTTGGCATTCTAATTGAGAACTAACACGCTTTGGTCTATCTGTGTCTCTCAGCACCTTAAAGGGAAGATGGTGCTTCATCCCTTCTGTGACAGAAAGATGCCCATCGTGTTTGATGAGTTTGTGGACGTCAACTTTGGAACGGGTACTAACCATGCTGTGTGGCCATGTGGCTGTCCTGCAGTAATCTGGTGGTCTAAGGAATAGTGGGATACTGTTAGTTTGGATGGTTGAGCTGTACAGAACCTTGTCTCTCCCTCTCCCCTTCTTTCTCTCTCCACCAGGTGCTGTGAAGATCACCCCAGCCCATGACCATAATGATTATGAGGTTGGAAACAGACACAACCTGGCCTTCATCAACATCCTGGATGAGAATGGCCTGCTCATCAACGTGCCGGCTCCATTCCTGGTACAGTACACTCGCACTACTTCTTCACCTGGCACAGTACACTCCCACTACGTCTTCACCTGGCACAGTACACTCGCACTACTTCTTCACCTGGCACAGTACACTCGCACTACTTCTTCACCTGGCACAGTACACTCGCACTACTTCTTCACCTGGCACAGTACACTCGCACTACTTCTTCACCTGGCACAGTACACTCGCACTACTTCTTCACCTGGCACAGTACACTCGCACTACTTCTTCACCTGGCACAGTACACTCGCACTACTTCTTCACCTGGCACAGTACACTCGCACTACTTCTTCACCTGGCACAGTACACTCGCACTACTTCTTCACCTGGCACAGTACACTCGCACTACTTCTTCACCTGGCACAGTACACTCGCACTACTTCTTCACCTGGTACAGTACACTCCCACTTTGTCTTCACCTGGTACAGTACACTCCCACGTATTCTTCACCTGGTACAGTACACTCCCACGTATTCTTCACCTGGTACAGTACACTCGCACTACTTCTTCAGCTGGCACAGTACACTCCCACTTCTTCTTCACCTGGTACAGTACACTCCCACTTCTTCTTCACCTGGCACAGTACACTCACACTACGTCTTCACCTGGTACAGTACACTCCCACTTCTTCTTCACCTGGCACAGTACACTCCCACTTCTCCTTCACCTGGCACAGTACACTCGCACTACGTCTTCACCCGGCACAGTACACTTGCACTGCTTCTTCTTATGGCACAGTACCCTTGCACTGCTTCTTCACCTGGCAGAGTACACACCCACTTCTTCTTCACCTGGCAGAGTACACTCGCACTACGTCTTCACCTGGTACAGTACAATCCCACTACTACTTCACCTGGTACAATACACTCCCACTACGTCTTCACCTGGATCTTGTCTTCATGCTGTCTTAATAGTTGTGGTGTGTTGTCACTCTTCTTCCTTTTCCTCCTTGTTGTTCTGTGTGGCATCTGTTTGGTAACTTCCTCTCTGTTTTTCTCTGCCTACCTCCTCTCTCTTTCTCAGGGTATGAAACGTTTCGAAGCGAGGAAGGCTGTGCTGCAGGCTCTGAAGGACAGAGGCCATTTCAAGGAGACCAAAGATAACCCCATGGTGGTGCCTGTCTGCAGGTGCGTTACGATCAGTCCACATTACGAGCACATAAGCACATATTGTTTCCAGCTTCACGTGCATCAGTGGGCGAAATGTGGTCACATCTGTGTGAACATGTTAGTGAGACAATTCTCGATTTGATGTGAGTGTGTTTCTCCTCCCCAGTCGTTCTAAGGACATAGTGGAGCCCCTGTTGAAGCCTCAGTGGTATGTGGACTGTGCTGACATGGGCAAGCAAGCAGCTGACTCAGTCCGGGAGAGAAGACTCAAAATCATCCCAGACCACCACCATAAGACCTGGTTCAACTGGTTGGACAACATCAGGTAGGTCACCTCAATCTCCTTTCTGGTTCTGTTTTCCTCTTCCTTCTATACCTCTCTTTTGTCATCAGTCTTTCTCTTTCCTTGCTGTCCTTCCCGTTCTACTCTTTAATGTGCTCCATCTCTCTACTCATTAGAAGGTGACACGCCACACTCTCTCCATTATAGAAATCAAGTGTATTACAGATCCTGGTTAGATCCCTAGTTAAAAACAGGGAGCACCTCTACTCCAGCACCAAATTCCTTTTCTTCTTTAGTGTCTCATCTGTCACCAGTTGTGCTCAGGTTTCCTCACCCCTCTTCACTCCCTCTTTCCTCACATATTCACTTAACTCATCCCTCATTCGTTGTCCCTCCCTCCCAGGGACTGGTGTATCTCTCGTCAGCTGTGGTGGGGTCACAGGATCCCAGCCTACTTTGTCACCGTGACTGACCCTTCAGTCACACCAGGAGAGGTGATATCCGTTTCTCTCTTTCTCTCTCTCTGATTTTCTCTGTCATTTAAGTCACACCTGTTCAAACAACCCATGTCCCATCTCTCTGGCTTCCTTCTCCCTTCTTCTTCCTCCCTCTCTTCTTCTTCTTCCTCCCTCCCTTCTTCTTCCTCCCTTTCTTCTTCTTCCTCCCTACCTTCTTCTTCTTCCCTCCCTTCTTCTTCCTCCCTCCCTTCTTCTTCTTCCTCCCTCTCTTCTTCTTCTTCTTCCTCCCTCTCTTCTTCTTCTTCCTCCCTCTTCTTCTTCTTCCTCCCTCTCTTCTTCTTCTTCCTCCCTCTCTTCTTCTTCTTCCTCCCTCTCTTCTTCTTCTTCCTCCCTCCCTCTCTTCTTCTTCCTCCCTCCCTCTCTTCTTCTTCCTCCCTCTCTTCTTCTTCCTCCCTCCCTCTCTTCTTCTTCCTCCCTCCCTCTCTTCTTCTTCCTCCCTCCCTCTCTTCTTCTTCCTCCTCCCTTCTTCTTCTTCCTCCCTCCTTCTTCTTCTTCCTCCCTCTCTTCTTCTTCTTCCTCCCTCTCTTCTTCTTCTTCCTCCCTCTCTTCTTCTTCTTCCTCCCTCTCTTCTTCTTCTTCCTCCCTCTCTTCTTCTTCTTCCTCCCTCTCTTCTTCTTCTTCCCTTCTTCTTCTTCCTCCCTCTTCCTCCCTTCTTCTTCCTCCCTCTCTTCTTCTTCCTCCCTCTCTTCTTCCTCCCTCCCTTCTTCTTCTTCCTCCCTCTCTTCTTCCTCCCTCCCTTCCGTCTTCTTCTTCCTCCAGGACATGGATGGTCATTACTGGGTGAGTGGGAGGACAGAGGAGGAGGCCAGAGATAAAGCTGCCAAGCGCTTCAACGTCTCCACTGACAAGATCACCCTCCGACAGGGTAAGATCTTCTCTCAAATGATGATCATTTACAGTGGAATGGAGTATTTTGCCCATTACCCAGTGATTTTTGTTCACTTTCTGTGTTACAGATGAGGATGTCCTGGATACATGGTTCTCCTCTGGTATTTTCCCCTTCTCCATCTTCGGCTGGCCCAATGAGGTGAGGCTGTAGGTGTGTGTGTGTATTAAAGTTGTTAACATATGCTTTCCATAGTTCCTGAGAGATATATTGATGATATTGATGTGTGGGTAGTGTGTGTCGAGAGCTGAGAGTGTGATACCCTCTGTGTGTAATACATGTTTTCCTCTCTGTCTGGACCCAGGACCTGAGTGTGTAATACAGGTTTTCCTCTCTCTGTCTAGACCCAGGACCTGAGTGTGTAATACAGGTTTTCCTCTCTCTGTCTAGACCCAGGACCTGAGTGTGTAATACAGGTTTTCCTCTCTCTGTCCAGACCCAGGACCTGAGTGTGTAATGTCCAGACCCAGGACCTGAGTGTGTAATACAGGTTTTCCCCCAGACCCAGGACCTCTTTTCTGTCCAGACCCAGGACCTGAGTGTGTAATACAGGTTTTCCTCTCTGTCCAGACCCAGGACCTGAGTGTGTAATACAGGTTTTCCTCTCTGTCCAGACCCAGGACCTGAGTGTGTAATACAGGTTTTCCTCTCTCTGTCCAGACCCAGGACCTGAGTGTGTAATACAGGTTTTCCTCTCTCTGTCCAGACCCAGGACCTGAGTGTGTAATACAGGTTTTCCTCTCTCTGTCCAGACCCAGGACCTGAGTGTGTAATACAGGTTTTCCTCTCTCTGTCCAGACCCAGGACCTGAGTGTGTAATACAGGTTTTCCTCTCTGTCCAGACCCAGGACCTGAGTGTGTAATACAGGTTTTCCTCTCTCTGTCCAGACCCAGGACCTGAGTGTGTAATACAGGTTTTCCCCTCTCTGTCCAGACCCAGGACCTGAGTGTGTAATACAGGTTTTCCCCTCTCTGTCCAGACCCAGGACCTGAGTGTGTAATACAGGTTTTCCCCTCTCTGTCCAGACCCAGGACCTGAGTGTGTAATACAGGTTTTCCCCTCTCTGTCCAGACCCAGGACCTGAGTGTGTAATACAGGTTTTCCCTCTCTGTCCAGACCCAGGACCTGAGTGTGTAATACAGGTTTTCCCCTCTCTGTCCAGACCCAGGACCTGAGTGTGTAATACAGGTTTTCCCCTCTCTGTCCAGACCCAGGACCTGAGTGTGTAAGGTTTTCCCCTCTCTGTCCAGACCCAGGTTTTCCTTTCCTCTCTGTCCAGACCCAGGACCTGAGTGTGTAGACCCAGGACCTACAGGTTTTCCCCTCTCTGTCCAGACCCAGGACCTGAGTGTGTAATACAGGTTCTCCCTCTCTGTCCAGACCCAGGACCTGAGTGTGTAATACCCTCTCTGTCCAGACCCAGGACCTGAGTGTGTAATACAGGTTTTCCCCTCTCTGTCCAGACCCAGGACCTGAGTGTGTAATACAGGTTTTCCTCTCTCTGTCCAGACCCAGGACCTGAGTGTGTAATACAGGTTTTCCCCTCTCTGTCCAGACCCAGGACCTGAGTGTGTAATACAGGTTTTCCCCACTCTGTCCAGACCCAGGACCTGAGTGTGTAATACAGGTTTTCCACTCTGTCCAGACCCAGGACCTGAGTGTGTAATACAGGTTTTCCCCTCTCTGTCCAGACCCAGGACCTGAGTGTGTAATACAGGTTTTCCTCTCTGTCCAGACCCAGGACCTGAGTGTGTAATACAGGTTTTCCTCTCTGTCCAGACCCAGGACCTGAGTGTGTAATACAGGTTTTCCCCTCTCTGTCCAGACCCAGGACCTGAGTGTGTAATACAGGTTTTCCCCTCTCTGTCCAGACCCAGGACCTGAGTGTGTAATACAGGTTTTCCTCTCTCTGTCCAGACCCAGGACCTGAGTGTGTAATACAGGTTTTCCTCTCTCTGTCCAGACCCAGGACCTGAGTGTGTAATACAGGTTTTCCTCTCTCTGTCCAGACCCAGGACCTGAGTGTGTTCTATCCAGGCAGCCTGCTGGAGACCGGTCATGACATCCTGTTCTTCTGGGTGGCCCGCATGGTGATGATGGGCCTCAAACTCACCGGCAAGCTGCCCTTCAAAGAGGTGGGGCTCATTTGGAAGTAATCACCTGCTGCCTCTGACCAGTGTAGCATGTCATTGATTACAGTGGGGACAGCCTGTATAGTAATGGTAATGGCTGTGTTTGATACTAGGTGTACCTCCATGCGGTGGTGAGGGACGCCCACGGGAGGAAGATGAGCAAATCTCTGGGGAACGTCATCGACCCCCTGGACGTCATCACAGGCATCTCTCTGGAGGTAACACACCGTGCTCCCATGGGGGGTGTTGTACTGTCTGCTTATTAAGCAGCTATTCCAGGCTCTATTGGGGCCTTTTATCGGTCTCTCCTAGTGTTGCTCCCTCAAACTGAGCTGAGTAGGGTTCGGAGGTATCCACGTTTTTTTACCGTCATAGCGTTTCTGTACCATACTGGGGTACAGTATTACCGGAAATGCACACAAGGGGCACAAAACAATTTAGGCAACAGGGATCTTGATCCAGGAGGGGATTGAATGTAACCAATAAGCTGTAACCAAGACACTTGATCTTGCCACAGCTGGCAAGTTAGTGAACCAAATGCATAGCTGGAGCCCTGAGCTGGATATAATTTATTTGACACATCTTAGGTTTCTTATAGTTATACTTAACTTCTAGTTAAAAGCAGTGACGAAGCACACACCCCCCAGCTGAAATACCCCGGTATACAGTATAAACGGTGAATCGCCCAAGTCTAGAGCTGAGTCAGCCCTCTAGAGCAGTG
This sequence comes from Oncorhynchus gorbuscha, assembly GCF_021184085.1. Taxonomy (NCBI): domain Eukaryota; kingdom Metazoa; phylum Chordata; class Actinopteri; order Salmoniformes; family Salmonidae; genus Oncorhynchus; species Oncorhynchus gorbuscha. The sequence continues at coordinate 68,777,856 of NC_060187.1, read as the reverse complement.
GCCACCAAGGTCACTTTCGTAGTCAAAAAGCAAGCCGATATCTACCGCTATTATTTAATCATTTCTTTCAACAACAAAAAACCCAAACATTTGACCTGAAAAACAATTGTGTAGGAATGAGGTTTGTGCAGTAGGCCTAATACATTATCATAGCATATTGGCTATATGCCTGGCCTGCCAGTTCTTCTCAGACCATATTATATACAAAAACTCTCACTTTGATAACAAAATAGATCAGTTTGTGTAGTACTTGCAGGGCAGAACTGAGCATAATTAGCAAATAATTCACTTTTTCTTTTTTACTGGACTGGTACCTGCATCAATCTGATGGTCATGGTGCTTTCAAGACAACTGAAGAAGAGGTCAAATCATGTCAGTGATCTAGAAACTATTTTTCCCAGTCGGATCTTCCGAGTTCCCTGTAGTTTTGAACACTACATTAGTCTCAGGGAGGGAGAGAGGATCCACCTCTCACGTCTCTGCTCTATTCCTCGATATTAAAATAGACATGAGCTGCTAATGATAATACAAATGCAGGGCTATCGAGACACTTGTGCTGTAATGAATTAGTAGCCGAGTGGAAGTAGGGAGAAGCACGTTTTTATGTTTTGTAATAGTGTTGAATAAAAACAGCGTTGACAGTACTGAACAAAAAGTTAGACATGAACTAACTCATAAAAACAGCATTGACAGTACTGAACAAAAAGTTAGACATGAACTAACTCATAAAAACAGCATTGACAGTACTGAACAAAAAGTTAGACATGAACTAACTCATAAAAACAGCATTGACAGTACTGAACAAAAAGTTAGACATGAACTAACTCATAAAAACAGCATTGACAGTACTGAACAAAAAGTTAGACATGAACTAACTCATAAAAACAGCATTGACAGTACTGAACAAAAAGTTAGACATGAACTAACTCATAAAAACAGCATTGACAGTACTGAACAAAAAGTTAGACATGAACTAACTCATAAAAACAGCATTGACAGTACTGAACAAAAAGTTAGACATGAACTAACTCATAAAAACAGCATTGACAGTACTGAACAAAAAGTTAGACATGAACTAACTCATAAAAACAGCACTGACAGTACTGAACAAAAAGTTAGACATGAACTAACTCATAAAAACAGCATTGACAGTACTGAACAAAAAGTTAGACATGAACTAACTCATAAAAACAGTACTGAACAAAAAGTTAGACATGAACTAACTCATAAAAACAGCGTTGACAGTACTGAACAAAAAGTTAGACATGAATTAACTCATAAAAACAGCACTGACAGTACTGAACAAAAAGTTAGACATGAACTAACTCATAAAAACAGCATTGACAGTACTGAACAAAAAGTTAGACATGAACTAACTCATAAAAACAGCATTGACAGTACTGAACAAAAAGTTAGACATGAACTAACTCATAAAAACAGCATTGACAGTACTGAACAAACAGTTAGACATGAACTAACTCATAAAAACAGCATTGACAGTACTGAACAAACAGTTAGACATGAACTAACTCATAAAAACAGTACTGAACAAAAAGTTAGACATGAACTAACTCATAAAAACAGCATTGACAGTACTGAACAAAAAGTTAGACATGAACTAACTCATAAAAACAGTACTGAACAAAAAGTTAGACATGAACTAACTCATAAAAACAGCATTGACAGTACTGAACAAAAAGTTAGACATGAACTAACTCATAAAAACAGCGTTGACAGTACTGAACAAAAAGTTAGACATGAACTAACTCATAAAAACAGTACTGAACAAAAAGTTAGACATGAACTAACTCATAAAAACAGCATTGACAGTACTGAACAAAAAGTTAGACATGAACTAACTCATAAAAACAGTACTGAACAAAAAGTTAGACATGAACTAACTCATAAAAACAGCATTGACAGTACTGAACAAAAAGTTAGACATGAACTAACTCATAAAAACAGCGTTGACAGTACTGAACAAAAAGTTAGACATGAACTAACTCATAAAAACAGCATTGACAGTACTGAACAAAAAGTTAGACATGAACTAACTCATAAAAACAGCATTGACAGTACTGAACAAAAAGTTAGACATGAACTAACTCATAAAAACAGCATTGACAGTACTGAACAAAAAGTTAGACATGAACTAACTCATAAAAACAGCATTGACAGTACTGAACAAAAAGTTAGACATGAACTAACTCATAAAAACAGCGTTGACAGTACTGAACAAAAAGTTAGACATGAACTAACTCATAAAAACAGCATTGACAGTACTGAACAAAAAGTTAGACATGAACTAACTCATAAAAACAGCATTGACAGTACTGAACAAAAAGTTAGACATGAACTAACTCATAAAACAGCATTGACAGTACTGAACAAAAAGTTAGACATGAACTAACTCATAAAAACAGCGTTGACAGTACTGAACAAAAAGTTAGACATGAACTAACTCATAAAAACAGCATTGACAGTACTGAACAAAAAGTTAGACATGAACTAACTCATAAAAACAGCATTGACAGTACTGAACAAAAAGTTAGACATGAACTAACTCATAAAAACAGCATTGACAGTACTGAACAAAAAGTTAGACATGAACTAACTCATAAAAACAGTACTGAACAAAAAGTTAGACATGAACTAACTCATAAAAACAGCGTTGACAGTACTGAACAAAAAGTTGGACATGAACTAACTCATAAAAACAGCACTGACAGTACTGAACAAAAAGTTAGACATGAACTAACTCATAAAAACAGCATTGACAGTACTGAACAAAAAGTTAGACATGAACTAACTCATAAAAACAGCATTGACAGTACTGAACAAACAGTTAGACATGAACTAACTCATAAAAACAGCATTGACAGTACTGAACAAAAAGTTAGACATGAACTAACTCATAAAAACAGTACTGAACAAAAAGTTAGACATGAACTAACTCATAAAAACAGCATTGACAGTACTGAACAAAACGTTAGACATGAACTAACTCATAAAAACAGTACTGAACAAAAAGTTAGACATGAACTAACTCATAAAAACAGCATTGACAGTACTGAACAAAAAGTTAGACATGAACTAAACTCAGAAAAACCGCGTTGACAGTACTGAACAAAAAGTTAGACATGAACTAACTCATAAAAACAGTACTGAACAAAAAGTTAGACATGAACTAACTCATAAAAACAGCATTGACAGTACTGAACAAAAAGTTAGACATGAACTAACTCATAAAAACAGCATTGACAGTACTGAACAAAAAGTTAGACATGAACTAACTCATAAAAACAGCATTGACAGTACTGAACAAAAAGTTAGACATGAACTAACTCATAAAAACAGCATTGACAGTACTGAACAAAAAGTTAAGACATGAACTAACTCATAAAAACAGCATTGACAGTACTGAACAAAAAGTTAGACATGAACTAACTCATAAAAACAGCATTGACAGTACTGAACAAAAAGTTAGACATGAACTAACTCATAAAAACAGTACTGAACAAAAAGTTAGACATGAACTAACTCATAAAAACAGTACTGAACAAAAAGTTAGACATGAACTAACTCATAAAAACAGCACTGACAGTACTGAACAAAAAGTTAGACATGAACTAACTCATAAAAACAGCATTGACAGTACTGAACAAAAAGTTAGACATGAACTAACTCATAAAAACAGCATTGACAGTACTGAACAAAAAGTTAGACATGAACTAACTCATAAAAACAGTACTGAACAAAAAGTTAGACATGAACTAACTCATAAAAACAGCATTGACAGTACTGAACAAAAAGTTAGACATGAACTAACTCATAAAAACAGTACTGAACAAAAAGTTAGACATGAACTAACTCATAAAAACAGCATTGACAGTACTGAACAAAAAGTTAGACATGAACTAACTCATAAAAACAGCATTGACAGTACTGAACAAAAAGTTAGACATGAACTAACTCATAAAAACAGCATTGACAGTACTGAACAAAAAGTTAGACATGAACTAACTCATAAAAACAGTACTGAACAAAAAGTTAGACATGAACTAACTCATAAAAACAGCATTGACAGTACTGAACAAAAAGTTAGACATGAACTAACTCATAAAAACAGCATTGACAGTACTGAACAAAAAGTTAGACATGAACTAACTCATAAAAACAGTACTGAACAAAATGTTAGACATGATCTAACTCATAAAAACAGCATTGACAGTACTGAACAAAAAGTTAGACATGAACTAAACTCATAAAAACAGTACTGAACAAAAAGTTAGACATGAACTAACTCATAAAAACAGCATTGACAGTACTGAACAAAAAGTTAGACATGAACTAACTCATAAAAACAGCGTTGACAGTACTGAACAAAAAGTTAGACATGAACTAACTCATAAAAACAGCATTGACAGTACTGAACAAAAAGTTAGACATGAACTAACTCATAAAAACAGCATTGACAGTACTGAACAAAAAGTTAGACATGAACTAACTCATAAAAACAGCACTGACAGTACTGAACAAAAAGTTAGACATGAACTAACTCATAAAACAGCATTGACAGTACTGAACAAAAAGTTAGACATGAACTAACTCATAAAAACAGCATTGACAGTACTGAACAAAAAGTTAGACATGAACTAACTCATAAAAACAGCATTGACAGTACTGAACAAAAAGTTAGACATGAACTAACTCATAAAAACAGCATTGACAGTACTGAACAAAAAGTTAGACATGAACTAACTCATAAAAACAGCATTGACAGTACTGAACAAAAAGTTAGACATGAACTAACTCATAAAAACAGCATTGACAGTACTGAACAAAAAGTTAGACATGAACTAACTCATAAAAACAGCACTGACAGTACTGAACAAAAAGTTAGACATGAACTAAACTCAGAAAAACCGCATTGACAGTACTGAACAAAAAGTTAGACATGAACTAACTCATAAAAACAGCATTGACAGTACTGAACAAACAGTTAGACATGAACTAACTCATAAAAACAGTACTGAACAAAAAGTTAGACATGAACTAACTCATAAAAACAGCATTGACAGTACTGAACAAAAAGTTAGACATGAACTAACTCATAAAAACAGTACTGAACAAAAAGTTAGACATGAACTAACTCATAAAAACAGCATTGACAGTACTGAACAAAAAGTTAGACATGAACTAACTCATAAAAACAGTACTGAACAAAAAGTTAGACATGAACTAACTCATAAAAACAGCATTGACAGTACTGAACAAAAAGTTAGACATGAACTAACTCATAAAAACAGCGTTGACAGTACTGAACAAAAAGTTAGACATGAACTAACTCATAAAAACAGCATTGACAGTACTGAACAAAAAGTTAGACATGAACTAACTCATAAAAACAGCATTGACAGTACTGAACAAAAAGTTAGACATGAACTAACTCATAAAAACAGCATTGACAGTACTGAACAAAAAGTTAGACATGAACTAACTCATAAAAACAGCATTGACAGTACTGAACAAAAAGTTAGACATGAACTAACTCATAAAAACAGCGTTGACAGTACTGAACAAAAAGTTAGACATGAACTAACTCATAAAAACAGCATTGACAGTACTGAACAAAAAGTTAGACATGAACTAACTCATAAAAACAGCATTGACAGTACTGAACAAAAAGTTAGACATGAACTAACTCATAAAAACAGTACTGAACAAAAAGTTAGACATGAACTAACTCATAAAAACAGCATTGACAGTACTGAACAAAAAGTTAGACATGAACTAACTCATAAAAACAGCATTGACAGTACTGAACAAAAAGTTAGACATGAACTAACTCATAAAAACAGTACTGAACAAAAAGTTAGACATGAACTAACTCATAAAAACAGCATTGACAGTACTGAACAAAAAGTTAGACATGAACTAACTCATAAAAACAGCACTGACAGTACTGAACAAACAGTTAGACATGAACTAACTCATAAAAACAGCATTGACAGTACTGAACAAAAAGTTAGACATGAACTAACTCATAAAAACAGCATTGACAGTACTGAACAAAAAGTTAGACATGAACTAACTCATAAAAACAGCATTGACAGTACTGAACAAACAGTTAGACATGAACTAACTCATAAAAACAGCATTGACAGTACTGAACAAAAAGTTAGACATGAACTAACTCATAAAAACAGTACTGAACAAAAAGTTAGACATGAACTAACTCATAAAAACAGCATTGACAGTACTGAACAAAAAGTTAGACATGAACTAACTCATAAAAACAGTACTGAACAAAAAGTTAGACATGAACTAACTCATAAAAACAGCATTGACAGTACTGAACAAAAAGTTAGACATGAACTAACTCATAAAAACAGCATTGACAGTACTGAACAAAAAGTTAGACATGAACTAAACTCAGAAAAACCGCATTGACAGTACTGAACAAAAAGTTAGACATGAACTAACTCATAAAAACAGCGTTGACAGTACTGAACAAAAAGTTAGACATGAACTAACTCATAAAAACAGTACTGAACAAAAAGTTAGACATGGACTAACTCATAAAAACAGTACTGAACAAAAAGTTAGACATGAACTAACTCATAAAAACAGTACTGAACAAAAAGTTAGACATGAACTAACTCATAAAAACAGCATTGACAGTACTGAACAAAAAGTTAGACATGAACTAACTCATAAAAACAGCACTGACAGTACTGAACAAAAAGTTAGACATGAACTAACTCATAAAAACAGCATTGACAGTACTGAACAAAAAGTTAGACATGAACTAACTCATAAAAACAGCATTGACAGTACTGAACAAAAAGTTAGACATGAACTAACTCATAAAAACAGTACTGAACAAAAAGTTAGACATGAACTAACTCATAAAAACAGCATTGACAGTACTGAACAAAAAGTTAGACATGAACTAACTCATAAAAACAGCATTGACAGTACTGAACAAAAAGTTAGACATGAACTAACTCATAAAAACAGTACTGAACAAAATGTTAGACATGATCTAACTCATAAAAACAGCATTGACAGTACTGAACAAAAAGTTAGACATGAACTAAACTCATAAAAACAGTACTGAACAAAAAGTTAGACATGAACTAACTCATAAAAACAGCACTGACAGTACTGAACAAAAAGTTAGACATGAACTAACTCATAAAAACAGCATTGACAGTACTGAACAAAAAGTTAGACATGAACTAACTCATAAAAACAGTACTGAACAAAATGTTAGACATGATCTAACTCATAAAAACAGCATTGACAGTACTGAACAAAAAGTTAGACATGAACTAAACTCATAAAAACAGTACTGAACAAAAAGTTAGACATGAACTAACTCATAAAAACAGCACTGACAGTACTGAACAAAAAGTTAGACATGAACTAACTCATAAAAACAGCATTGACAGTACTGAACAAAAAGTTAGACATGAACTAACTCATAAAAACAGCATTGACAGTACTGAACAAAAAGTTAGACATGAACTAACTCATAAAAACAGTACTGAACAAAAAGTTAGACATGAACTAACTCATAAAAACAGCAGCCCTTTGCTGTATTGTGACAGTCTCTCTGTCATCATGGTTTTAAAAGTGATCAAATCTCATGTAGGTTAGGATCAAACTTTGCTGTTGCTGGGGTCGTGGAAGCTGTTGGCATGGTGATTTGAGCTATCCGAATGCCGGGTAGGCGGAGTGTGTCTTTTCAGACAATTGAAAAAGATCAAAATGGGAATAATTTGCCTACCCAGTGCTTCTGAATCAAGTGCACCTACTGCCAACAGCGCAACCATTTTTAAGGAGCGCAAGCCTTTATCTTTCCTACAGAAATGTTTGGTGATCGACCGGTTGGTGACCACTGCTATACAGGGCTCTGGCAGTACATACTCTTACTATATCAGGTGGATTGAGGAACCAACAGTGTCTCTTGCTGCTTTGAATCAGTGTCATGCATTTATGTTGTCATGTAGCTGTTGAACTGCGGTTAAGTGCCGAGAACGAAGCACCAGGACATAATGTCTCTGCCGACCCTTCGTGTGTGCAGGGACTGTATGCCCAGCTGCAGGACAGTAATCTGGACCCAGTAGAGGTAGAGAAGGCCAAGCAGGGACAGAAGTCGGACTACCCCACTGGTATCCCAGAGTGTGGCACAGATGCCCTCCGCTTCGCCCTGTGTGCCTACACCAGCCAAGGTACATAATATATGCCATTTAGCAGACGCTTTTATCCAAAGCGACTTACAGTCATGTGTGCATACATTCTACGTATGGGTGGTCCCGGGGATCGAACCCACTACCCTGGCGTTACAAGCGCCATGCTCTACCAACTGAGCTACAGAAGGACCACATCACTCACTCCTGCCATCTGGTGATGTGGCCGTGTCATGTTATGGCTGGCATGCCATGTACACACCAACACAACCCTTTTTCCTCTATCCCCCTAACTCGCTCAGGCAGGGACATTAACATGGATGTGAATCGTATCCTTGGTTACCGTCACTTCTGTAACAAGCTGTGGAATGCTGTGAAGTTTGCCATGAGGACGCTGGGAGACAACTTTGTTCCTTCAGAGAATGCCCAGGTGACTACAGTAGCTTTACTGCAGTGTCATGCCCATGTAAATGAAGGGAAATAAAGTTGCTTCAAGAAAATGCTCTTAATTTGTTATAGTGGAAACAGGTCTTTGTATGATATGGTATTTGGGTTTATATCTCTGTAAAATGTCCAATTCTCCTCCTGTCAGCTGTGTGGGGAGGAGAGCGTGTCAGACCGGTGGATTCTGTCCCGTCTGTGTACTGCTGTGGGTCTGTGTAATGCAGGGTTCCAGGCCTACGACTTCCCAGCTATCACCACAGCCATCTACAACTTCTGGCTCTACGAGCTCTGTGACATCTATCTGGTGAGAGTCTGTTTGCCTTGTCTCTGTCTGCCTGTGAGTGGTGGTGTGTGTGATTAATATATTGCCACTCCTTAACATCTTGCTCCCAACCTCCATCCTCATCCCTTCTCGACCACCCTCACCCCACTAGGAGAGTGTGAAGCCAGTGTTCTCCAGGGCGGAGGAGGACAGTGGGTCTCAGAGCCAGGCTATAGTCTGCAGACAGACGCTGTTCACCTGCCTGGAGACCGGCCTGCTCCTCCTAGCTCCCATCATGCCCTTCGTGGGCGAGGAGCTCTACCAGAGGTTGCCACGGCGACGATCCCAGGATGGCCACCCTAGTATCCATGTCACGCCCTACCCTGAGACTGAGGAGGTGAACTTTATATTGATACACGGAGTACACTGTATAATAAACCAAAGGGTATGAGTTTTGTTGACTGTAATTTGTGGTGGTTGCCTGGCTGTCGTCTCTGTGTGGTCTCTAGTTCTGCTGGCACAGTGAGGATGTGGACCGTCAGATGGAGTTTGTGATGACCGTGGTCCGGACCATCCGTTCACTCAGGGCCGACTACAACCTGACCAAGACACGTGCCGATTGTGAGTTCATACATGACCACAAGCATTGTACTGTAATTTCCGGACTATAAACCGCTACTTTATTCCCACGCTTTGAACCTCGCGGTTTATTCAATGACGCGGCTAATTTATGGATTTCCCGCTTTCAAAAAAACTGAGCACCGTCACAATGCCGTGTTTCGTTAAAGCCGTGTTTCGTTAAAGCCTATTGTTACAAGCCGTGTTTCGTTAAAGCCTATTTGTTACAAGCCGTGTTTCGTTAAAGCCTATTTATTGTTACAAGCCGTGTTTCGTTAAAGCCTATTTATTGTTACAAGCCGTGTTTCGTTAAAGCCTATTTATTGTTACAAGCCGTGTTTCGTTAAAGCCTATTTATTGTTACAAGCCGTGTTTCGTTAAAGCCTATTTATTTTTGTTACAAGCCGTGTTTCGTTTAAAGGCTGTGTAAAGTTAATTTGTTTCAATGTACCGGTAGGCACCTGCGGCTTATAGGCATGTGCGGCTTATTTATGTACAAAATACATATTCTTTAATAATTCAGTGGGTGCGGTTTATATTCAGGTGCGCATAATAGTCCAGAAATTACGGTACTATATTTACTGCTTAGTTATAGCAAGGGTGTATGATTATCTACTTTGGTGACTAGAACACTTCTCAGCGTTGTTTTACATATTATACCCAGGCTACCTCCAGTGTATAGACAGTGAGACGATGTCTCTGGTGGAGCAGTACAGTCTGCAGATCCAGACCCTGTCTCTATCCCAGACCATCCAGCCCGTCCCGGCCACCGGGGCCGTCCCAGAGGGCTGTGCTGTGGCCATTGCCTCCGACAGGTGCACCGTCCACCTCATGCTCAAGGTAAGAGGTCAATTTTACAGGTTTCAACCACACATTATTCTGTGTTGTGATTGGCTGACAGTGTATGAGTCATCTGATGACTGTGCCAAACCAGACATCTTTATTCCCTAGTGAAATTGTTACACTTCTGTTTTTACAACTGCGTTTTGTTTTTAATCTCTCTCCCAGGGTCTGATAGATTTGGAGAAGGAGGTGACCAAGCTGACTGTGAAGAAGGGAGAGCTGGAGAAACAGATGGATAAACTGAGAGAAAAGATGGAGAAGAGTGACTACAAGGAGAAGGTGCCTGTTAAAGTACAGGATTTGGATGCTGAGAAGGTAAGGAGGATGTTTTGGAACGTGGGGCATTCCCACAGTAAAAACATTTTGCTTGGCTCTGCTTGTGAAGTGTGTGGTGACCTGTGATCCTGCTCTCTAACCCTCTTCCAGCTGCGTCAGAGCCAGACGGAGCTGGAGAAAGCAACGGAAGCCATAGACAACTTCAAGAGAATGGTGTAACTGCTCCCCTCTGTCCCCTTTTACAACATGGTTCTTATCATAGTGAGCTCAAAGTATTACAATAAGAGGTTAAAGTGCAGACTTAAATTTAATTTCAGGGTATTTTCATCCATATTGGGTGAACATTTCTACGTAAATGTGGATGCACAAATATTCATACACCAAGACATGGGAGTTCTGTGCCTGTAACTGTCGATTATCAATAAGTGACTCAAATGAAGCAATACATTTGCTATTCATTTCTAATTGGGCACAAAATGTTCTGAAACAACCAGCAAATCCTGGAAAGACTATGTACAAACATTTCACCCAATCTGAATGAAAATACCCTGAAGTTAAAGCTGACAGTCTGCACTTTAACCCAAAGTACTGGAATACAGAGCCAAAACAAGCTCACTGTCCCAATACATTGAGCTCACTGTATTTCACCCTCCTGTTGTCTCATGTCAGTGCTATGCCACTTTCCATAAAGGATACTCTGGAGTAAAGACCTTATATTAGACAGGCTGGGATCGGTTCTTTCTTTGATGTGCATTCTGCTCATTTGGTGAAATTATTAGGTCCAGGAGTTTCTTGACCTGGAAAACATCAAGGCCCTAGTTGTCTATAATTATACATGAAAGATTGCAGTTTCATAAGAAATACAAAAATGATTTTGCCAGCGTTTTATTTAACAGGACCCAGCTTTGTTCATAATGACAGTGCCACGCTTTAGAACGTGAGGATGGCCTGGCTGTATTTGTGTACTTAAATGCAGCCAGAGGGAGGGAACGAGCTCCTTATTCCTTTTAGTAATGTAGTCAGGCAATAGAATGGAGCCTTTTATCCAACTACCTAGAGATCAGTGCTTATTTAAAATACTCCCTTCAATAAAGTATCTAGTTTGAAGACGGCAAGTGTATATTTAAGCAATAAGGCCCAGGGGGTTGTGGTATATGGCCAACATACCACAGCTAAGGGCTGTTCTTGCGGAGTTCCTGGTTACAGCCCGTAGCTGTGGTATGTTAGCCATATAACACCACGCCCAGAAATTGTGAAAACAAATATTCTTTACCATTCATCCCATTGGAAAATAGCTTTTTTTTTAACAGAAATAATGTGTGTGGAAAGCATTGTTTAACGTCAGTCCGTTTGTTGTTGGTCTTGACTGGCTTGATGTTCCGGTCATAAGGGGCATGAGGCAAAATTGTTTTTCTAAGTAGTAATCTTTAGACATATAGTTTTGTAATTGATTAAAACAAGTAGACAAAATGCCAAGTTTTTGCTGTGAGCCAATGGGGTAACAGATGATTTCCCCCACAGGTGAGCAGGGTCACAATGTTCTAATACAGTCTGGGTGTAGCTGCCTTGAACACCTCCCATAGATACACATTCAATCCATGCTCTGTATACCTCTTCTGATTGGTTGGTGTCGCCTGCATCTTTGCTTCTCGTTTCTATCCATCCGTCAACACTTACAGTCCCCAAGGGGCAGCGAATTCAGAGTAAGGGAGAGGAGTGCAGTGAGTTGAGTCGAAGTTCCGCATGTACTTCCGTGCCTGAGAAGAGAGAGGGAACAAGTGATGAAACAGATGGGGGGGGACGGGGGGGGGGGCAATATAGGAGATAACATTCCCAATAAATTAATCTGTAGATTTTGTCTTACGGAAGCCCACTTGCCACCTTAACATATAAAAGGGAATCAGATGTAGAACGCAAGTCATGTGGTAAAGTGGAAGAAGTTGTTTCTCACCAGGAAGAGAGCCAGCTGTCGTCTTCCCTCCAGTGTCATGTCCTCACCTGACAAAACAGGAAAGGCTTCAAAATGACACGTGTTTATATAGGTTGTTTTAGGTCTCTTTATGCAGTGTTGTGTTTTGTCCTATTTTTAATCCCAGCCCCCGTCCCCACAAGGGGCCTGTTGGTAGGCCGTCATTGTAAATAAGAATTTGTTCTTAACTGACTTACGTAGTTAAAGAAATATATAGATACAATCTCAGAGAGCAGTGGTGTAAAGTATTAAAGTAGTTTTTTGGAGTCTCTGTACTTCACTACATTCCTAAAGAAAATTGTCATTTTTACTCCATACATTTTCCCAGAGACCCAAAAGTACTAGTTACAATTTGAATGCTTAGCAGGACAGGAAAAAGGTCCAATTCACACACATCAAGAGAACGTCCCTGGTCATCCCTACTGCCTCTGATCTGGAGGACTCACTACACAGAACGTCCCTGGTCATCCCTACTGCCTCTGATCTGGAGGACTCACTACACAGAACGTCCCTGGTCATCCCTACTGCCTCTGATCTGGAGGACTCACTACACAGAACGTCCCTGGTCATCCCTACTGTCTCTGATCTGGAGGACTCACTACACAGAACGTCCCTGGTCATCCCTACTGCCTCTGATCTGGCGGACTCACTGAATGTAAATGTCCGAGTGTTGCAGGTGCCCCTGGCTGTCAAAAAAAGTTAATTGTGTCATCTGGTTTGATGTATAGCATTTACTTTGTACTTTTACTCAAGTATGACAATTTACCATTTAAAATCTGATACTTCTAGACTTTTACTGGGTCATTTTAAATTAAGGTATCTTTACTTTTACTACCTCTGGCAGAAAGGAGCGTCTAAGGGGCAGTGAACAAACCCTTTTGATAAAAGGACAAAGACCAAAATAAATTCCATCAGGTAATTCATCTAGGGAGATTCTAATCTAAATCAAACAGCTGTAATGGTGTGGTCATTTGAGGAGCAGTCTTACCAACGCTCCAGGGGAAGAAAACGTCTCTCTCCGTCTTATACGACTGCAGTACAGACACACACCAGTCATCATCCACCTCATAGCTACTGTACACCGCTGCCTCTTCTACGTGGTTGGAGGCTACCAGCCATGCTCTGATGGCCCGGACTCCATCGTCTGTCATCACCTTGGGGTACCTGAAGATATGACATCAGAAAGGGTTTGAACAGAAACACAGCGCTCACTCTCTGTTCCTAGTGTATGTATATGGTACAAGGCAACACCGTAGCTGTCTGTGGGAGGTTGTGGATAATCAGGTCTGTAGTGGACAGTGTGTACATAGACATACACAGCCTGTGAGAGGTCTTGGAGACTGAGAACCGACCTGAACTGCAGAAGTTTGAGCAGGAGGTTGTTTCCTCTGTTGGACATGATGTCTTCTGGACCCCTGAAACAAGTCAGTCAGTGAAACCAGTCTACCTAGATTTACCAGTGCATATCTAATCTGAACGGGCCCTTTTCGTTATTCATGCCTTCATAGTGACTCACGTGGTGGTAATGATCTCATCTTTGGTTCTTCTGATCAGAAGCACTGGTCCCTGGTACCTAAGAAAGAACGAGTGTTTGGGTCACAAAATCTCCCATCGGGTAAAACAGCACCCCTTTTGACCTCCCATACATATATATTTTTCCCCTTTGTTAAAGTGTTCAGAACGTGTCCTTTTGGACCTACTTGCCAACATTCAGGAGAATAAAGGTGCTCAAAGTTTAACTAATTTGCATATCCCACCATACCACACATCCTTGTCTTCATCACTGGAAAAGATAGTTGTAATTGATATTTAAAACCAACTATTTTATACTTAAACACAATTATCTAAAAACTTGTAAAACTTTTGTTCTTCATATTTGTATACATTGTAGCTTATATCCTACTTTACATCTGAAGTTTCTGTGTTGTGCCCACCCTCAGGTGAGACATGGTCTTGAATACAGTAGGTCACAATACCAGAATTGACTTCAATACAGATGCCATCATGTTTCTCAACATCAAAAAATGAATATTAGCCAGTCAGAATGGCACTTGATACAGAAACTCAGCTACTGACTACTGTCAATCGTTGAGCATCTTTTAAATTCAAAATCATTAGATTTGACAGTTTTTACTGTAACATTTTTCAGAGACGGCTATGTATGGATGAATTAATCAATTATACAATCAATTTGACTAATTATTCACATAATGGAAATTTATTTGAATGATTGATAAACTGGGTAAATCAAGTAGTAACCTAGGCCTATACACAGTGTACAAAACATTGAGAACACCTTCCTAATATTGAGCCCCCCCTCAGAACAGCCTCAATTCGTCAGGGCATGGACTCCATAAGGTGATGAAATCATTCCACAGGTATGTGGCCCGTCTTGATTCAAGTTGGCTGGATGTCCTTTGGGTGGTGGACCATTCTTGATACACATGGGAAACTGTTGATCGTGGAAAAGGCAGTATAATCTGTTGTCTTTCCCATTCACCCTCTGAATGACACAGATACACAATCTATGCCTCAATTGTCTCAAGGCTTAAAATCCTTCTTTAACCCGTCTCCCCCCCCCTTCATCTACTCCAGTGGTTCCCAAACTTTTTAATAGTCCCGTACCCCTTCGAACAAGACAAGTTGAGCTTGTCTTGGCTGATTTCATGGGACTACAGATGAGTTTCCCTTCCATTTGGGACTTATTTTATTGTACTGATCAACATCATTTACATAGAAGTAGCTTATTTAATATAGCTGTAACCAGTAACCAGTAATGATGTCATTCACGAGGCAAGAGGGGGGGGGGGGGGGGGCGTTGGAGCTCTATTAGCTAGAGGTCAACAGATTTTTATTTATTTATTTGTAATAATGACAATTACAACAATACTGAATGAACACTTATTTTAACTTTAAAAAAATAAATGATGAAACGTTCAATTTGGTTTAAATAATGCAAAAACTAAGTGTTGGAAAAGAAAGTAAAAGTGCAATATGTGCAATCAACGTTTTGGTGTCAACAAATGGTAATGTACCCTGTTATTTCTAAGAAAGCTCTGGAGATTTTCATACCGTTTGTTACAACATATCTTTGTGAGTAGGCTGGACATAAAAACGAAGAAAAGGAACAGACTTGCAAAAATGACATGAGAGTGGCACTTGCCAAGGTGAAGCCGCGCATTTCTGAACTGGTCTCTGAAAGGCAACAGCAGAAGTCACACTGATTTGCAGTAAATATTCATTATTATGTTTTTATTTGTGTGTGAAAATCATGTTTTGATGATTTTGTTCTTTGAAATCAGTGATGTTGCACGGTTCATTTTGTGCACCAGTACCAATGTTTTGAATTTGAAAAAAATCACATTTTATTTCTCCAATTAAGAAGGGTTCGATGAATGCGCATATGAAACTGGTGGGGTTCAGTACCTCCAACAAGGTTAAGAACCACTGCACTAAGCCAAGGTGGAAAAAGTTACAAAACTCCTGTAGCCTACTTCACAGAACATTCTGAAAAGTTCACAAAATAAAAAAAGTAGAACAGACCAGATACTACACAATTAGAGGAAGCAGGTTTGGTTGAATAACATGAGCCAGCTTGAGATAGCTACCGAACTAGAAAACAAACTCCATAGCACAGAGTATATCCTCCATATGACGTTGAGAAATAGTGCATTGTGGGTAGTTTAGAAGTTATTCAGAAATAAGTTAAAATGTAATAACCCAAAAACATAACTATATGTTTGTACTTATAGGCAACCAGATCATTACTACAACTAAGCTACTTAGTCCGACCACACTTGTTATATGGAGAGTTAAAATTCATGCTTCCTACCCTTTAAAAAAGGTTGGGAAAAAATGTAACATCTAGAATTCATACAATAGTTTGACAACCCTGTTAAGCTTTTAATTTATATCAAACTCAAAAGTTAAAATTTTCCTGTGATGAAGACATGGATATCTGATAGTATGGTAGGATATGCAAAATAGGTCAAATTTGGGCACCTTTATTTTCCTGAATGTTTTGGCATTCAGGTCAAAAAGTCCCTTTCCGACCACTTCTTCCATGGGTAAACATACACGGAATGTTTTGTTCAAATCAAATGGGATGCTGTCAAAACGTGATTCAATTCAAATAAATGTACACAATATTTTCCATGGATGATATGTTCGTGTCAGTCACACACACGTGTAAAGTGTTTGTGTGAGTAAAGAGTGTTGCACTTACTTGCAGAGCTGTTCTGCGCTGTTGAGGTTCATGTACTGCCTGACTGTGTGTGTCACCAGAGGCCCTGAAACACACCATTTTCATTGTCAGATCCTGAACCAAACACAGCCCGTACAAAGACACACACCTCAGGCCTTTAGAAGCTCTTATCCAAAGTGACTGTATTCACTTCTTAATATAAATATATATTCTTATAGAATATATCTCATAATAGGAAAAAAAAAGTGTACACAACACATTTGTTTATATGAAATCACTTTTTTTCCCCACGCCTTGACCTATGACCCCTGCGAGAGACTCACTCCAGCTGTCGGGCATGACCTTGAGGGCCAGCGGAAGCAGGTCATCAAAGGAGGCGTCCAATACCAGCGCTTGGATCTCTGGATAGGACATCACAGCCCAACTGGCTGAGAGACAGAGAGAAATATATAGACAGAGAAAGAGAAAAGGAAATATGAGAGGGGAGGGGGAGAGAGAAGGGAGGAGAGTGCGGAGAGAGGGTGGGCGAGAAGAGTGAGATGGAGAGAAAATGAAGAGAAGGGGGAGAAATAAAGAAGTGGTGCTTACAATATGTTGGTGAAATTGGTCAACTCATTCCCAGAACAGACTTGGGCCAGACAAAATTGCTTATACCAGTTTGGTCCCTACCTGTGAATCCCCCTATGGACCAGGCATACACCATTATGTCACTGAGCTGGAAGCCCAGCTTGTGCACTGCAAACTGGATCACTACATCCATGGCATTGGCCTCGTTCTGGGGGAACGGTACGCCCTGAGAGAAATAAGGGAGTGGATAGGGGAACGAAGAGTTGTTGTTTTACATTTACTTTCATGTCAACGCACATTCTGAGACGGAAACAAATCTGCTGCTAACACAGACATTTAGATTTCAGTAACTTAGCGGAAGCTCTTATCCAGAGTGATTGGATACATTTTCCTACTTTTACTTGCTGGTCCCCTGTGGGATTTGAACCCAGAACACTGTGCGTCTTCCAACCTTCTCTATGAATGACACGTGTAGACAAACCAGACTTTCCACATAAGACAAACTTGCCTAATAATGCCGTTGAAATATGCTGGTAAGTTCACAGAAACGCGTGATGGGGACAAGTGAGGGACACTAAGGCTTACCGTGCTTCCTGCAAAGCCAGGGTGGTTCCAGCCAAGCACTGAGTATCCACCTGCAACACAGACAGAAACGGCTTTATACTGCTCTAGTTTAAATTTAACAGGTTAAGGAATATGTTAACCACCATGTATGAACAGTGATCTTCACAACGAAAGATGGTAAGTAGGAAAGAAGTATTTGATGTGTAAAAGTGTCAGAGGTTCCTTACCTTCCAATGGAGTGTTCATACAGCCCACCTCATAGAAGCCTGCATTCCCCTCACAGCAGATCACCTACAATATACAGCCAACACTACAGACCTCGCAGGGAAACATGGGTAATGTAGTTCTGATGGTTCATAGAGCCTAGTGCAGGTCCTTACCAGAGTCTGTCCGTGCAGTCCTTCTTCTCTCCTGCGGTCCACAAACATGGTATCAATCTCATTCCCATCACATGCCACCAGCTTGTTCCTCTGGCCCTCACACTGCACACAGAAGAGGGAGAGAGGTACAGAAACGGATCGGAAAAGAGAAACTTCAAGTTACGCAGTTCTATAAGATAAAGGCTGCATACAGTGCATTCTGAAAGTATTCAGACCCATCGACTTTTTCCACATTTTGTTACATTACAGCCTTATTCTAAAATGGATTAAATGCCCCCCCCCCACTCCAGCTACACACAATAAAATAATGACAAAGCTAAAACAGGTTTTTAGAAATGCATGCAAATGTGTTTTATTTTTAAATATCAAACTGAAATAATACATTTACATAATGTGGAAGGACCACCAGAGGGCAGGCTGGGCTCACGGATAGTAGCCCAACAAGGAATGGGAGACAAGGTAACCAGAGGCAATTAAGCACAGCTGATTGTACTAATGACATACTTTCCTTCCCCTATAAGAGAGAGAATGGAACCAGCAGAGGGGGGGGGACCATCTCTGGAAGATGGCCACCGAGAGAGAGGAGCTATCCAGGAAGAACCACTAAGACGGTGACAATCCCGTGACTTTTTGTTGTAGTTTAAAGATAATCCCATTGTCCTCCTGTTTCATCTGGAGAAGAAGATGTATGTTTTTCCTTGGAAGATTTTCATTGATTATGTTGTTTGTGTTGACCAAATGCCCTCAATAGAGAACTGTGTTCAATCAAGAAAACCTACTCCTGACTCGTTTATTCCACCTTCCCGCTTTAGAGTGATGCCCAATTACTTGGTCCGCTCACAATAAGTATTCAGACTTCACTCAGTACTTTGTTGAAGCACCTTTGGCAGCGATTACAGCCTCGAGTCTTCTTGGGTACGACACTACAAGCTTGGCACACCTGTATTTGGAGAGTTTCTCCCATTATTCTCTGCAGATCCTCTCAAGCTCTATCAGTTTGGATGGGGGATCGTCGCTGCACAGCTATTTCAAGTCTCTCCAGAGATGTTCGATCAGGTTCAAATCCCGGCTCTGGTTGGGCCGCTCAAGGACATTCAGAGACTTGTCCCGAAGCCACTCCTGCGTGGTCTTGGCTGTGTTCTTAGGGTCGTTGTCCTGTTGGAAGGTGAACCGTCATCCCAGTCTGAGGTCCTGAGTGCTCTGGAGCAGGGTTTCATCAAGGATCTCTGTACTTTTCTCCGTTCATCTTGCCCTCGATCCTGACTCGTCTCCCAGTCCCTACCACTGAAAAGCATCCCCACAGCATGATAATGCCACCACCATGCTTCACTGTTGGAATGGCACCAGGTTTCCTCCAGACATGACGCTTGGCATTCAGACCAAAGAGTTCAAGCTTGCTTTCATCAGACCAGAGAATCTTGTTTCTCATGGTCTGAGAGTCCTTTAGGTGACTTCTGGCAAACTCCAAGTGGGCTATCATGTACCTTTTACTGAGTGGCTTCCATCTGGCCGCTCTGCCACAAATGCCTGATTGGTGGAGTGCTGCAGAGATTGTTGTCCTTCTGGAAGGTTCTTCCATCTCCAGAGGAACTCTGGAGCTCTGTCAGAGTGACCATCAGTTTCTTGGTCACCTCCCTGACCAAGGCCTTTCTCCTGGGGTTCCACATTTCTTCCATTTAAGAATGATAGAGGCCAGTGTGTTCTTGGGGACCTTCAATGCTGCAGACATTTTTTGGTACCCTTTCCCAGATCTGTGCCGACACAATCCTATTTCGGAGCTCTATGGACAATTCCATCGACCTCACGGCTTGGTTTTTGCTCTGACAACTGTGGGACCTTATATAGACAGGTGTGTGCCTTTCTAAATCATGTCCAATCAATTGAATTCACCACAGATGGACTCCAATCAAGTTGTAGAAACATCTCAAGGATGATCAATGGAAATAGGACTCACCGGAGCTCAATTTCGAGTCTCATAGCAAAGGGTCTGAATAGTTATGTAAATAAGCCATTTCTAAAAACCTGTTTTAGCTTTTGTCATTATGGGGTATTGTGTGTAGATTGATGAAGAAAATGTATTTAATAAGGCTGTAACATAACAAAATGTGGAAAAAGTCAGGGGGTCTGAATACTTTCTGAATGCACTGTATATGAATACAAGTATAACTATTGTAAATGAATGTAACTTGACCCTACTGTGATGTGTGATGACTCACCTCTTCTATAAGTCTAGCCTGGCCCTGTTGTAGCATGGGTCTCATAGCCCTTTGCAGTAGGTATACAGACCCAGGGTACAGAATCCTCCTCCCAAATGAGTGGGCAATCAGAAAACTAGAAAGAGGGAGGGGATAGAATAGGGAGCGTCAGTGGGCTAGCAGGCAGTAATGTAATATCAATCAAATATACCAAGCCTGCCTGCTGTAAGTGTGGTGCAGAGAGATATTATTTGTATGTATTTAGTTACATTATGACCTGTGTTGTACGATATCTGATTATGTTGCATGGTAGTGTGGTATATTGTAGTCTATTGAGTGTTTATACCTGTTTAGTTTAGTGCCTGATGTGGTGTGGTAGAATATAGTGCATTTAGTTTAGTACCTGACGATGTGGTAGAATGTAGTGCATTTAGTTTAGTACCTGACGATGTGGTGTGGTAGAATATAATGTATTTACACTGAACAAAAATATAAAAATGTAACATGTAAGGTGTTTCATGAGCTGAAATAAAAGATCCCATAAATGTTCACTCACAAAATGCTTATATCTCCAATTTTGTGCACTATTTTTATTTTACATCCCTGTTCGTGAGCATTTCTCCTTTGCCAAGATAATCCATCCACCTAACAGGTGTGGCATATCAAGAAGCTGATTAAACAGCATGATCATTACACAGGTGCACCTTTTGCTGGGGACAATAAAAAGGCCACACAACACAATGCCACAGATGCCAAGTTGAAGGAACGTGCAATTGGCATGCCGACTACAGGGATATCCACCAGAGTGGTTGCCAGAGAATGTTAAATTTATTTACCAAATTTACCAGCTGCCACAAACATTGTTTTAGAGTAATTGTCAGTATGTCCAACTGGCCTCACAACCACAGACCATGTGTACGGCGTGGTGTGGGTAAGCGGTTTGCTGATGTCAACAAAAGTGCCCCATGGTGTTGCTGGGGTTATGGCAGTTTCCCAAAAATCGGTCTTTGGGAACCAAAGGGGTGCACGTTTTGGTTTTTGCCCTAGCACTACACAGCTGATTCAAATCATCATCAAGCTTTGATTATTTGAATCAGCTGTGTAGTTGTAAGTCGCTCTGGATAAGAGCGTCTGCTAAATGACTTAAATGTAATGTAAATGTAGTGTTTTGGGGGGAGGGCACCCATTGGGGTCACGAGGACCGAGTTCGGGAAACGCAGGGTTATGGTATGGCCAGGCATAAGCTAAGGCCCATTGTCATGCCATTCATCCACCGCCATCACCTCATGTTTCAGCATGATAATGCACGGTCCCATGTTGCAAGGATCTGCACACAATTTCTGGAAGCTGAAAATGTCCCAGTTCTTTCATGGCCTGCATACTCAGACATCTCACCCATTGAGCATGTTTGGGATGCTCTGGATCGACACGTACAACAGTTCCCACCAATATAAAGCAACTTCGCACAGCCATTGAAGAGGAGTGGGACAACATCCGAGAGGCCACAATCAACAGCCTGATCAACTCTATGTGAATGAGATGTCGCTCTGCATGAGGCAAATGGTGGCCATACCAAAAAAATGACTGGTTCTGATACACACCCCTATTTTTTTTATTTTTAAGTTATGACCAACAGTGATTCCCAGTCATGTGAAATCCATAAGGCCTTATGAACATATTTTAAATTGACTGATTTTCTAATATAAACAAAAAAACAACAACTTTGAATTCGTTGAATATTGCATTTCTATTTTTGTTCAGTGTAGTTTAGTACTTGACGATGTAGCACAGTTGTGGGTTTTGTAGTCTGTTTATACCTGACAAAGTGGCATGGCAGACAGGGGTCGACATTCACGCTTGACCAGGGCAAGTGAAAACAATATTTTTTTTTAAAATGGCGAACAAGAAGAATAGATTTAAGTTGTCCGAATGGACAAATAAAATAAATCACTATATAAATTAGGGTAGTCCATTCAGAACTGGATCTGTGTCCTCCACATGTAGCGTTACACACTGTTCTCCCAATCTATGCGGAGCGCATCGGCATAGAATTATTGAAAGCCTGTATTGACAAGCACGAGTGGTCTTTCAATCAGGTAGTCGAGAGATGCGTTTGAGATCAAAGCGAACCGCATGTGCACATTTGTTGATATTCATTGCTTGTTAGTGAGTCATTTGCCCACTTATAGCTTATTTTTGGTCAGCAATGAAAATCCTTGCTGCGCAAGTCTCTCTCCTCTGGCAACAACCCTCTGGCAACAACCCGCTGGCACACACAGGTGACACACACCCCATGACTTTTCCAGGATTTTCATTGCTGACCAAAAATAAGCTATAAGTGGGCAAATGAGATATATATATATATATAGAGAGAGAGATATACACAACAGATATAACAGACTTACTTGATAGCCAATTCAAAACATAGTGTAGTTGGCTGGTTATCTTGCTAGTTAACTACTTAGCATGTATTAATGTCATTGTCATGTCCGACGTCCTAAAATAACTTTCCACTGGCACTTTTGTATAACCGCAAATGGGGGACACACAGTTGATACGGGTGCAGTTGATGAAACCAAATGCGGCTTACTCCGGTTGTAATACAGCCGCAAGCCCTCAAAATTAGCTAGGATTCTCATCTATTCAATTCTGGCCATGTAATTCTGACAAAATTACAAATATGTATTCTTAGAATAGCCTAATTGACAAGTAACAATGTTGTCAAGATCTTCCCTGAACACTGAATATTTTAACCTTACAAATAGATAAAACATCTTAGTTAGCTACCTCACCAACCTTAGCCATTTGATTCCTGGTTCATTTAATGAGGGAATCATTGTATAAAGACACAGTATTTGGTTGTAATTGTAATGTTGCAGGGTGGACAAACCATCCTCCAGGAGAGCTACTGGGTGTGCAGGCTTTCGCTCCAGCCCTGCTCAAAAAATAATCAGCTGCTCAACAGGACCTTGATAAGCTGACTGGTGTATTTGTGCAGGTTTGGATCCAAAGTCTGCACACCAGGTAGCTCTCCAGATGGAGGGTTGACGGACCACATGCGTTTTAAACAGTAGTCTTTTAAGTGTCGTGCTCAAGGCCACAATGGCAGAAGATAATTTGTATGTTTTATTTACTTTACCTTTATTTAACTAGGCAAGTCAGTTAAGAACAAATTCTTATTTTCAATGACGGCTTAGGAACAGTGGGTTTACTGCCTGTTCAGGGGCAGAACGACAGATTTGTACCTTGTCAGCTCGGGAGTTTGAACTTGAACAACCTTCCAGTTACTAGTCCAACACCCCCCCGCAAAAATAACATTTTCGCACAAGTTAAACATTTTAATAAATAACCCTGTCCTACTTGTCCAAAGAACAAGTGGCTAAAAATTGTATTGTCGAGCCTTGGTAGAGTACAGTGTATTTTGGATATTGTAGTCGGTCTATACCTGACGATGTGGCATGGTAGAGTGCGTAAAGAGTTGAACACGCTGTCTGCTGCCCCTCTCAGTTTGGGCTCTGGCTTCAGTAGAGACACTCCTGCCTTGGACAGCAGCTTCCTGTCACACAGGATGTTAGAAGGGAGTTATATAGTGAAAATAGAGCCTTATTCTCAAATCATAACCCAGACATCCTGTTTACATTTTACTGTATCACCTGGTGTATTTCATACCAAAAAAACTACAATCACAGTGTAAAAATGAACACGTGTAAAAGGCTCACAATCAGTACGCAAATTACACACACAACTCACGGATTGCTAACTTCTTCCCAGCTGAAGTCTGCCGGCCAGTGAGAAAAGTCAAAATCATAGCAGGCCAGCTTTTTCTACAGACAGTACATTCAAAATTAGTGATCAGAAAGAATAGCTGTGGCTTGTTTCTTGAATTCAAGATTGACAACCACTAGCAAAACAGGCCTGAAAATAATATCAAATGACATATAGGGTACTGGTTAGACATAACACACCATATGGGGAGTAAGGTGTCATTTGAGAAGCAGCCCAACTGTTGACAAGCTGTTGCCATAGCAGTGTTACCTTGTTGCTAGGCGTGTGGTTCTTCCTGGTTTCCTCCAGAATGGAGATGAACTGTTGATACTCAGAGTTCCTCCACCGTCCCCAACCTGAGAGGGAGGGAAAGGGTGAGAGAAGCAACAAGTGCCAGAGAGAGTCTCAGTGGTGTACTTAGTGTACCTGACACACACACCTTGTGAGGGAGTCAGTGTGTGAAATCGTAACCCCCACAGGAATGCAATCGTAGTTACCTGTAGCCTAGTTACACACAATCCAATATCTGTTTAGTAGATGAAGAACACCAGACACTACATTCTCTAGAATTAGGTTTGAGATGCTATAATATTTTATTGGGGTGGGTGGAGGAGCATTGAACACAGAGGATTTCTCAAACCAGACCAATCCAGGAAGAGCAATACAAGTTCAGTAAAAAGAGTGGTAAAGTTCTCACCTCTCAGAAAGGCGACTCCCAGCAGACAAACCATTACAGTTCCCACATACTGACTGACTGGTACCAGCTTACTGCTGCAGATGTACCCTGAAACACACAGCAAGTTAGGGCTACGAACACTACACAAAAAATTAGGCTAGTAATAGCCATTTGCTTCCTCTTTCTTGCACTAAAGCATGCACACATGTCCTACGTCAAACTATAACACCACTAGCCAGTACCAATACTTACCTACTACATTACAGCTGGGAGGTATTAATAGTTAAACCCAATAAGAGCATTACGGCATGAGTCATTTTTTATTACCTTTCATATCGCATGAGCGAACACACACACACACACACACACACACACACACACACACACACACACACACACACACACACACACACACACACACACACACACACACACACACACACACACACACACACTACCTTTTCTGTAAAGGTAGCAGAGGAGGAGAGGGGAGCTGTAGTATGACAGAGACCACAAAGCTGACGCCTGGAGGGAGAACACACAAGAGAACAGTTACATCTCAACACAAAGTATGAGAATGTATATACTACCTTTATAGCTATGTGAGTGTGCTACTTGTCTTTACCTGTGGCTTCAATTTATGCAAAAACAATAGTGTAATAGTAAAATAAAGTTTGTTCTCTAGCTAATCAAAACAGATTAATGATCAACAATTTGATACAACTTGTGGTAACTTGCTAGTTATATACTGACCCATCCGAGGATGCTGTCAGTGTGTTTCTCCAGGCTCTTGGGTTGATAAGTCCATCCCTGGGGTTGTAAGAGAAGGGGAAGTAGTTAGCTGCTAAATGAGTGGTGACTAGCCAAGCCAGCTAACTGGATAACTGCAATGATTTCCCTGCCTAGCTAGTACAGTTAACGTTAGCTACCTAGCATAGCTAAAAGCGGCTTAGGTTACGTGCTTGCTAGCATGCTCACCTGCAACAACACAAAGATAGCCATTATACTTGATTCTCCTTGGAATCTAGCTGAACAATCCCCAAATGTGTTAACTATGCATCATTTTTCACATTGTCACCGGTCAGTGATTGACAGCAGTTTCAATAACACGTACTGACACATCCTGGCCGGAGCGAGAGCTAGTGCTAGCGTCGACCAAAGTTACATTCCTAGCTCTTCCTGGTCGGTCACAAACACAAGCACGGTATCTGCCGTGAGCCTACCCTCCTGCCTGCTCTTCCTTCGGGTCGGGACTCCTCCTGTGAACGGTGCACTCTCTGGAGATGAGGCCCCAAAAAGCAACGAAACCACATCCAGCCGGCCATTCTTCCTCCGGTAGCCGACACAGGACATAAATTCCAAACATACAATGTTCAAGCGTTTTCTTCTTTGGTATAATAGCTTCGTTTTCTTCTTTGGTATAATACCATTATATGTGCATACCGCCACCTACTGTACAGGTGGATAATAAAAATATCCTAAAAAGGAAATAATGCTGGGTACAAATAAATCCATACAAACTTTCAATAACACATTTTTAATTAAACTAAATCAGCCTGCTTTTCTGTTCTAATCAGTTACGTACACAGGCTCAGAAAGATCCTGTGAGGGTGGCATATTTTCTGGCCAAAATAGTCCTTGCAGTGCGTCTGCCATGAAGTCTTCTCTGCTTCTTGGACACTTGTGCAGTACAATTAATAATGTGTATATAAATGCTACACAATCCACCTTCTTCACAGTAAGTGTATCCAGATCACTTTGATGTTTAACATTTGCGGTGCATCCACCACCATATCTTCTTCAGAACTGTGGGCTGTTGCCCCTTCAACTCTCTTCACCGCCTCCATATAAGATATTTGCTGTACAGCCCTGATCCTTGACACATCAACATTTTTCACAGGGCACTTTGGGAATTCGTAAATATGATCTCCACCACAGTTGCAACATTTGACATTCAATAGCATATTCCTTCCGTCTGCAAACACTTCAAACGTGGCAAAACTACAACTTTTAAAATGTATTGCATTGCATCGGGTTTTGCACGAACACTCTTATGGGGTATCTTATATATTCCAGCTTCGCATAGGGAGGTAGAAACCCTTCATCAAACATCAATAATACAGATAAACTTAGCTCCTTTTCCCCCTCCTTTTCTCCATACGGGTCAAGCGACGTGCATGAACTACTCCTGGATTTGTTTTGCCTAAGATATTGATTATCAATGTCCAATGGGACGCAAAAGATACCACCATTTACCGGGGCTCTGCTCCAAAAATCAAAGCTGTCCACTTCATGCATCGATCATTTCACAAGCAACAATGCACGCTCCTTTTGCTCTTTAGATACACACAATATCAAATCAAATGTATTTATAAAGTATTTTTTACATCAGCAGATGTCACAACGTACTTAACACCATAACACTCCTGGTTACTTTGACTGCATCCACTTTCCCACTTTTTCTTCACATTCCTAGTGGCTTCATAAGGATTTCCCAATGAACATACTTATTCAAAAAACGTACTCCAACAAGCAACGATTAATTTTGAAAATTATTTTAGCTGTTTTTGTACTATTCTTGGGCTTCACTGTTGTCCACTCATCTTTCTCACTGGCTGTACTCGACGCGCATTCATCTTCAAACAACACTTCCACCATCTCAACCCTTTCTCAGAAGAACTTGTCACTTTCCATGCATGAGTTTTAGGATAAATAATTATTAATTTTACTGTCGTAATAAATGCTGCAATAACACAATTGTGACAGTGACATTTGGTTTGATAACAGACAATAAAGATTCATTTGACCCGTTTATTTGGTGATGTTTATTGAAACAGACAGACCAAAAGTCCAAGGTGAAGGTTTACATTTCCCGCAGCCCAGATCTTTCCCTATGGCCAGTGATCAATAGCACCATAAACTTCATACCCCTTGACTTATTCCACATTTTTCCGTTACAGCCGGAATTCCAAAATGTTCTCACCCATCTAACACAAAATAACCCATAATGAAAGAAGTGAAAACATGTTTTCGTCTAGGATTTTGCCTGTGCTTAGCTCTATTCCATTTATATATACAGAACCAGTCAAAAGTTTGGACACACCTGCTCATTTCAGAGTTTACATTTTTTTGTACTATTTTCAACATTGTAGAATAATAGCGAATACATCAACACTATGAGATAACACATATGGAATCATGTAGAAACCAAAAAAGTATTAAACAAATCAAAAAAATATTTTGTATTTGAGATTCTTCAAAGGAGCCACCCTTTGCCTTGATGACAGCTTTGCATACTCTTGGCATGCTCTCAACAAGCTTCACGAGGTAGTCACCCGGAATACATTTCAATTAACAGGTGTGCCTTGTTAAAAGTTAATTTGTGGAATTTTCTTCCTTCTTAATGCGTTTGAGCCAATCAGTTGTGTTGTGACAAGGTAGGGTTGGTATATTGAAGACCAAGTCCATATTATGGCAAGAACAGCTCAAATAAGCAAAGAGAAACGACAGTCCATCATTACTTTAAGACATGAAGGTCAGTCAATGCGGGGAATTTCAAGAACTTTGAAAGTTTCTTCAAGTGCAGTCGCAAAAACCATCAAGTGCAATGATGAAACTGGCTCTCATGAGGACCGCTACAGTAAAGGAAAACCCAGAGTTACCTCTGCTGCAGAGGATAAGTTCATTAGAGTTACCAGCCTCACAAATTGCAGCCCAAATAAATTCTTCACAGAGTTCAAGTAACAGACACATCTCAACATCAACTGTTCAGAATAGACTGCGTGAATCAGGCCTTCATGGTCAAATTACTGCAAAGAAACCACTACTAAAAGGACACCAATAATAAGAAGAGACTTGCTTGGGCCAAGAAACACAAGCAATGGACATTAGACTGGTGGAAATCTGTCTGGTCTGATGAGTCCAAATTTGAGATTTTTGGTAAAAACTGCTGTCTTTGTGAGATGCAGAGTAGGTGAACGGGTGATCTTAGCATGTGTGGTTCCCACTGTGAAGCAAGGAGGAGGAGGTGTGATGGTGTGGGTTTACTTTGTTGTCACTGTCAGTGATTTATTTAGAATTCAAGGCACACCACCACACCAGCATTCTGCAGCGATACGCCATCCCATCTGGTTTATGCTTAGTGGGACTATCATTTGTTTTTCAACAGCACATTGACCCAAGCACACCTCCAGGCTGGGTGTGTTTAGGTTGGGTACATTTTGGCTCATTCCTCCTGACAGAGCTGGTGTAACTGAGTCAGGTTTGTAGGCCGGTGACGTCGACCGCCGAACGCCGCCCGAACAAGAAGAGGGACCGACTTCGGCTGAAGTCGCAACAACTCCAATACCTTGACTTTGTTGTCCTTGAGCCATTTTGCCACAACTTTGGAAGTATGCTTGGGGTCATTGTCCATTTGGAGGACCCCTTTGCGACCAAGCTTTAACTTCCTGACTGATGTCTTGAGATGTTGCTTCAATATATCCACATAATTTTCCTTTATCATGATGCTATCTATTTTGTGAAGTGCACCAGTACCTCCTGTAGCAAAGCACCTCCACAACATGATGCTGCCACCCCCGTGCATCACGGTTGGGATGGTGTTCTTTGGCTTGCAAGGATCCCCCTTTTTCCTCCAAACATAATGATGGTCATTATGGCCAAAAAGTTATATTTTTGTTTCATCAGACCAGAGGACATTTCTCCAAAAAGTACAATCTTTGTCCCCATGTGCAGTTGCAAACCGTAGTCAGGCTTTTTTATGGCGGTTTTGGAGGAGTGGCTTCTTCCTTGCTGAGCGGCCTTTCAGATTATGTCGATATAGGACTCGTTTTACTGTAGATATAGATACTTTTATACCGGTTTCCTCCAGCATCTTCACAAGGTCCTTTGCTGTTGTTCTGGGATTGGTTTGCACTTTTCACACAAAAGTACGTTCATCTCTAGGAGACAGAACTCATCTCCTTCCTGAGCGATATGACGGCTGCGTGGTTCCATGGTGTTTATACTTGCGTGTTATTGTTTGTACAGATAAACGTGGTACCTTCAGGCATTTAAAAATGGCTCCCAAGGATGAACCAGACTTGGCTGATTTCTTTTGATTTTCTATGATGTCAAGTGAAGAGGCACTGAGTTTGAAGGTAGGCCTTGAAATACATCCACAGGTACACCTCCAATTGTCTCAAATGATGTCAATTAGCCCATCAGATGATTCTAAAGCCATGATATAATTTTATGGAATTTTCCAAGCTGTTTAAAGACACAGTGAACTTCATGTATGTAAACTTCTGACCCACTGAAATTGTGATACAGTGAATTATAAGTTAAATAATCTGTCTGTAAACAATTGTTGGAAAAATGACTTGTATCATGCACAAGTAGATGTCCTAATCAACTTGCCAAAACTATAGTTTGTTAAGAAATTTGTGGAGTGGTTGAAAAATGCATTTTAATGACTCCAACCTAAGTGTATGTAAACTTCCGACATATGTATATGTATATATATATATATATAAATATTTTTTTGTACTTTTTACCCCTTTTCTCCCCAATTTCGTGATATCTAATTGGTAGTTACAGTCTTGTCCTATTGCTGCTACTCCTGTACAGACCCGGGAGAGGTGAAGGTCGAGAGCCATGCATCCTCAGAAACACGACCCTGCCAAGCCGTACTCATACTTGACACACTGCTCACTTAACCCGGAAGCCAACCGCTCCAATGTGTCGTAGGAAACACCGTCCAACTGGAGACAGTGTCAGCGTGCATGCACCCGGCACGCCACAGGAGTCGTTAGAGCACGATGGGACAAGGACATCCTGGCTGGCCAAACCCTCCCATAACCCGGACGACACTGGGCTAATTGTGCGCCGCCTCAACTCCCTAGTCCTTGCAGATAATAAGCATACTCACCATGAAGAGTGGTACTCAGTGGTGTGTTGTATTTGCCCCAAACATAGGGCTTTGTATTCAGGACTTAAAGCTAATTTCTATTGCCACATTTTTTCCAGTTTTATTTTAGTGCCTTATTGCAAACAGGATGCATGTTTTGGAATATTTTTATTCTGTACAGGCTTCCTTCCTTTCACTCTGTCATTTAGGTTAGTATTATGGAGTACGATGGTGTTGATCCGTCCTCAGTTTTCTCCTATCACGGCCATTAAACTTGAACTGTTTTGAAGTCGCCATTGGCCTCATGGTGAAATCCCTGAGCGGTTTCCTTCCTCTCAGGCAACTGAGTTAGGAAGGACGCCTGTATCTTTGAACTGACTGGGTGTATTGATACACCATCCAAAGTTTAATTAATAACTTCACCATCCTCAAATGGATATTCAATGCCTGCTTTTTAAAATGTTTACCCATCTACCAATAGGTGCTCTTCTTTGCGAGGCATTGGAAAACATCCCTGGTCTTGTGGTTGAATCTGTATTTGAAATTCACTGCTCGACTGAGGGACCTTACAGATATAGTAATTGTATGTGTGGGGTACAGAGATGAGGTAGTCATTCAAAATCATTGCACACAGAGTTAGTCCATGCAACTTCTGATGTGACTTTTTAAGCAAATTTTTACTCCTGAACTTATTTAGGCTTGCCATAACAAAGGGGTTGAATACTTATTTACTTTAGACATTTCAGCTTGACATTTTCTATGAATTTGTAAAAATGTCAAAAAACATAATTCCACTTTGACATTATCAGGTATTGTGTGTTGGCTAGAGACATTTAGGCTGTAACACAACAAAATGTGAAAAAAGTCAAGGCACTGTAAATGTTCATATACTGAACAGAGGTGAGATAATATTGCTTCAAGATTTTGCTGATAAATCCTGAGATGTGGAGGTCTCCAGAAGGCTGCATGATTTGTATCTGAAAGGAGAACACACTCTTAAACCACACATACAGGTACACACACACACACACAAACGTATACACCCATGCATGACGTGCTGCACGTCACACCCAAAACCACACACTTCACTGTTAGTGCATTATGTTACCGACACGCAGGGCCGGGTTGACAGTGTCATAGTGATGTTCAGAGTTGATGGGTGTGAAAGGGCCTGTGAAGGGCTGATGGGAAATTGTGACAGAAACGCACACACACACACCACGCATGACCCAGGGCTATTTAATTCTTACCGATCCAATTTCTCGTAGACATCATCTTCCACTCTGGGCTTCAGGTCCTGAGAAGAAGAGGAGAGAGGGAGAAGTGGTGGGAAGGAGAGAGGGAGAAGTGGTGGGAGGGAGAGAGGGAGAAGGGAGAGGGAGAAGGGCATAGTACAGCAAGAGATAGGAGGGGAGGAGAAGAAGAGAAAGACAGAGGCATTGTAGAATGAGAGGAGGAGGAGAAGGGTTGGAAGGTAGAGAGAGACAAGAGGGAGGGAGAGGGGGAGAAGGGGGTGAAGAGGAGGAAGGTAGAGAGAGACAAGAGGGAGGGAGAGGGGGAGAAGGGGGTGAAGAGGAGGAAGGTAGAGAGAGACAAGAGGGAGGGAGAGGGGGAGAAGGGGGTGAAGAGGAGGAAGGTAGAGAGAGACAAGAGGGAGGGAGAGGGGAGCACATTTAAAGGCATCCTCCTGGGTGGGATGCGATTGATTTGTTAATATCACTTATGTAAGGCTGACAGTTAAGAACTGACAGGTTTTTCTAAACCACAGGACTGGGAGGGGGGAGAAGTTGAAGAGGGAGAAACACACACACACACACGCACATACTGAGGACAGACTAGCAAGGGAGGCCACTACAACCTCACCTCCCCACACACACACAGACTCAAGGGAATGCTTCTGTGTCTGTGATGCTGAGAACAGAACACAATAACTCACCATGTACACTGAACCCTGGGGGGAAGTCTATAGGGAGAGAGGAGAGAAAACAGTATTTAATAACCACACTGAACCCTGGGGAGAAGTCTATAGGGAGAGAGGAGAGAAAACAGTATTTAATAACCACACTGAACCCTGGGGGGAAGTCTATAGGGAGAGAGGAGAGAAAACAGTATTTAATAACCACACTGAACCCTGGGGGGAAGTCTATGGGGAGAGAGGAGAGAAAACAGTATTTAATAACCACACTGAACCCTGGGGGGAAGTCTATAGGGAGAGAGGAGAGAAAACAGTATTTAATAACCACACTGAACCCTGGGGAGAAGTCTATAGGGAGAGAGGAGAGAAAACAGTATTTAATAACCACACTGAACCCTGGGGAGAAGTCTATAGGGAGAGAGGAGAGAAAACAGTGTTCAATAACCACACAGACAGAGAGACAGTGTCACATTCGTTATAATAATGGTCAGACCAAGGCACAGCGTATGTTGAGTTCCACATATTTTAATGAAAGTGAAACTTTAAGCAAATACAAAACAAAATAAAGAATAACCGAACCGTGCCGACAATGCAGTGCTAACCAGCAACTAAACATAAACAAGATCCCACAAAAACCAGTGGAAAAAGGCTGCCTAAGTATAATCCCCAATCAGAGACAACGATAGACAGCTGCCTCTGATTGGGAGCCATACCCAGCCAACAAAGAAATAAAAAACATAGAATACACATAGAAATAATAAACTTAGAACACCCCCCAGTCACACCCTGACCTACTCCACCATAGAGAATAAAGGCTTTCGATGGTCAGGACGAGACAGAGAGAGAGAGACAGAGAGAGAAACAGAGGGAGACAGAGAGAGACAGAGAGAGAGACAGAGAGAGAGACAGAGAGAGAGACAGAGAGAGAGCGAGAGAGAGAAAGGAATAGAGAGAGGGGTAGAGAAATATAGAGAACAGGAGAGGCAGGGAGTTATATGAGGGGTAAAGAAGAAGAAGCGGGAAAACAAAGGAAAACGAAGAGAGAAGAAGAGAGAGAAACAGAGGGCCAGAGACAGGAAATGGTGGGGAGACAGAAGGAGGAGAGAGAGAGGGAGAAGAGAACAGAGATTCATCAGAGTATTGAGATACAGAGAAGGCATAAATCCATCACCTGTCTGATATCCTCAGGATTCTCATAGATATTTTCCACTTCCCCAGAGTAGTGGGAGAGAGACTGTTCAATACCTGTGGAGAAATACACACACACACACACACACACACACACACACACACACACACACACACACACACACACACACACACACACACACACACACACACACACACACACACACACACACACACACACACACACACACACACACACACACACACACACACACACAGGCAGACTTCCAGATTCATTGCCTCAATCTCATAATATGTCATGCCCCAGATCACTCACTGGAGTTGACAAGTCCAGA
This sequence comes from Oncorhynchus gorbuscha, assembly GCF_021184085.1. Taxonomy (NCBI): domain Eukaryota; kingdom Metazoa; phylum Chordata; class Actinopteri; order Salmoniformes; family Salmonidae; genus Oncorhynchus; species Oncorhynchus gorbuscha. Next base: position 68,743,609 of record NC_060187.1, on the reverse strand, counting down.
GATGGAGAGAACACAAGAAGGTAGGGATGTCGAAAAAGAAAACACAGGAAGACTCACCGCGGCGAGAAATGTCTTTCTGTCTCCATAGCAACACACCAGCAACCGCGGCAACCAGGGGCACCAGGAGCAATGAAGCAGAGAGGAAGGGAAGGAGCGAGGCACTGTTGCTCTCTGGGTGAGGAGGAGAGATAGAAGTAGTGCTCTCTGTGTTATCTGAGAGAAGAGGAGAGAAAGAGAAAAAGAGAATTAGTTAATGAGCGTTGTATGAATTGAACCCTTGTACATGAACGATTAGTGAACAGTATGGTCTCATTCCCAGCAGGGGGCAGGCCTGATCCCTGGTTTAGCCACAGAGAGGTCCTATTGAAATAGCGAGAGACAAGAGGGGAGGGGGAGTCAATGTGAGTATGTTAAAATTCCTCCAAGATCACTGAAGCTAATTGCTATATGTCTAACTCCTTATCATGGCAAGACACTCAGTTTAAATCCTGTGTCACACTCCATACAGTACTCTGGATGAAACAGAACGATGAAAGAGAAGGTTGGGAGGGGAGACACGGAATTATTACATGACATAACCATGTGATTAGCTCATGATATTCAAATGAGCCATTTGTAGACTGACAAAGCGCCACACGCGACATGATTACATTAGTCTGGTGTGTTTGCATGGTGAGGTGAGGTGACATCATTCATGCAAACAGCCACAGGGAGACATGGGAGCTGTGTGGGAGGTGTCAGTTACCACAGTGACAACTACCTGCTCACAAGCATCCATAATATAAGAGAGATTTTGATGTCACCAGTGTATATCTTAATTTATATATATATATATATCTCTTAATTTGTATACCAGCGATGTGACCATTACTAACATGCTACTGTTAATGATATATTGCTAATTGATGATGATTCTATTGTGAGGTTGAAGTCTTTCTGGATAAAAACAACTGAATTTGATGGCACCTATGTTTTATTTGTACTACCTCATCAAGTTACAAATTCCAAAAAACATCCAGAAGTTTGTTTCATAGAAGTTTCCTCTACAGGCCTTCTTCACCTTGCCCTGCTGTCATGACTTAAACATGGTGCTCCAACAGAATCAATCATGAAGTGCTGTGTGAGGTGTAATTGATTGGTGGGGGTGGTGTTGGTGTGTGTGTGTGTGTGTGTGTGTTGGGGTCATTAATGGAATAGTGTGGTGGCAGGGAGTTGACCCCTGGGCCAGGTTGACCTGCTCTGTTCTCAGTGCCAGCTTCTTTAACACTGCATGAATTATGGTAATTGGGTGCAGCAAGGTGAGGGGTAAATACCATCACTCCTCAATGGCCTGGGTGCACCTTCCCTCCCTTCCTTCCTCTCTGCTCTCCTCTAATTGCCTTTCCCTACACACTTCCCCACATGACAAACTACTACAGTTTACTATAAAATACTATAGTCCTTACTATACAATGCTGTAGTGAACTGTAATACACTGTAGAATACTATACTCCACACTGCAGTATCCATCTATCGTGTACTTCTTACTATAGAATTTTGTGGTATACTGTATAATACTATACTACACACTGTAGTATCCCTCGACCGTGTCTTCTTACTATAGAATATTGTAGTATACTGTACTCCACACTGTAGTATCTTTTGATCATGTGTAGTATCTACTATAGAACTGTGTAGTAAACTATAGAATACTATACTACACACTGTAGTATTCCTCGATCGTATATTTCTTACACTATAATATTGTAGTATACTGTAGAATACTATACTACACGCTGTAGTGCTTACTATAGAATTTTGTAGTATACTATGGAATATTATACGACACACTGTAGTATCCACTCAATCATGTAGTGCTTAGTATAAAATTCTGAAGTAAACTGTAGTATACTGTCAAATAATATACTACACACTGTAGTATCCCTCGATCATGTGTAGTACTTACTATATAATACTGTGTAGAATCCTACAATTTTATCCACAAAAACACTACCGTTTTTTTACTATAATAATACTACAGTATTCAATTTGCATATACCCCACCCATTCCCATCCCCCAATTTGTGCCACCCATGAGTGAAAAACCTACATGCCAAGTATAGACTATATATTGTGTTCCCTAAAGGTTATAGAAAAGAGCAGAAGTGTTGAATTATCATTTCATATTACAATCAAAGATAATAAAACAAAAACACCTAGTAAATACTACAGTAATGTCTGCAAAAACACTACAGTAATTACTTTAGTATATACTATAGTTTTTGAAATATAGTAATACTACAGTATTTATACTAGAGTAAACTGTAAATACTACAGTCATGCCTGAAAAAACACTACAGTGAATACTACAAGAAAGGCTGCAAAAACACTACAGTGAATACTACAGTATATAAATATAGTAATAGTACAGTATTTATACCATAGTATACTATATAATTTTTTAATGTGGGTCTATCATCCATCTTTCCCTCTTTGCTCCCCTCTGTTCCTCTCTTCTCTCTCCCTTCCCTGCCTCCCATCTCGCTCTCTCCCTTCCCTGCCTCCCATCTCTCTCTCTTCCCTGCCTCCCATCTCTCTCCCTTCCCTACCTCCCACCTCGCTCTCTCCGTTCCCTACCTCCCATCTCGCTCTCTCCCTTCCCTACCTCCCATCTCTCTCCCTTCCCTACCTCCCATCTCGCTCTCTCCCTTCCCCTCCCATCTCGCCTCCCATCTCGCTCCCATCTCCCCCCGCCTCCCATTCCCCTTCCTCCCATCTCGCTCTCTCCCTTCCCCGCCTCCCATCCCTCATCTCGCCTCCCCTCCCCGCCTCCCATCTCGCTCTCTCCTTCCCCGCCTCCCATCTCGCTCTCTCCCTTCCCCGCCTCCCATCCCTTCCCCGCTCCCATCTCCCTTCCCCGCCTCCCATCTCGCTCTCTCCCTTCCCCCTCTCCTCCCATCTCGCTCTCTCCCTTCCCCGCCTCCCATCTCGCTCTCTCCCTTCCCCGCCTCCCATCTCGCTCTCGCTCTCTCCCTTCCCCGCCTCCCATCTCGCTCTCTCCCTCCCATCCCCTCTCCTTCCCCCGCCTCCCATCTCGCTCTCTCCCTTCCCCGCCTCCCATCTCGCTCTCTCCCTTCCCCTCTCTCCCCATCCCATCTCGCTCTCTCCCTTCCCCGCCTCCCATCTCGCTCTCTCCCCCCGCCTCCCATCCCCTCTCCCTTCCCCGCCTCCCATCTCGCTCTCTCCCTTCCCCGCCTCCCATCTCGCTCTCTCCCTTCCCCGCCTCCCATCTCGCCTCCCCCCGCCTCCCATCTCGCTCTCTCCCTTCCCCGCCTCCCATCTCCTCTCTCCTTCCCCCCGCCTCCCATCTCGCTCTCTCCCTTCCCCGCCTCCCATCTCGCTCTCTCCCTTCCCCGCCTCCCATCTCGCTCTCTCCCTTCCCCGCCTCCCATCTCGCTCTTCCCCGCCTCCCATCTCGCCCCCGCCTCCCATCCCCTCTCTCCCTTCCCCCGCCTCCCATCTCGCTCTCTCCCTTCCCCGCCTCCCATCTCGCTCTCTCCCTTCCCCGCCTCCCATCTCGCTCTCTCCCTTCCCCGCCTCCCATCTCGCTCTCTCCCTTCCCCGCCTCCCATCTCGCTCTCTCCCTTCCCCGCCTCCCATCTCGCTCTCTCCTTCCCTGCCTCCCATCTCCTCTCTCCTTCCATTCCCTGCCTCCCATCTCGCTCTCTCCTCTTCCCCCTTCCCTGCCTCCCATCTCGCTCTCTCCTTCCCCGCCTCCCATCTCTCTCTTCCCTCCTCCCATCTCCCCTTCCCTGCCTCCCATCTCTCTCCTTCCCTTCCCATCTCGCTCTCTC
>NC_060187.1:68724776-68734776 GCF_021184085.1 Oncorhynchus gorbuscha | reverse complement strand
TGGTGTGTGGCTGGATCCAACATGGGACCATATTGGCTGTCATGTGGAAGTTTTCTTCAGTCAATACTTGGCACATCCTCACCCAGAATTCAGTGTCTTTCTCTGTCTTCTATATGTGTACAATTCTTGATATTCTCACGACCATATCGTGGAACATTTCAAGTTTATGTGGAATTTAGATTTGGAATTTCGAATTCATCCTACCTATTCCATTTCTGGGCTGATTGGTTAGCTCACAACAGGGCCCTGGAGATAACGAGATGAGAATGGAGTGGGCACACATCCAGCACTGAAGGACTGGAGCGACGGGGGAGAGGGATAAACACAGGCAGGTGTGTTTACATAGCTAACGGATTAGCAGCTGAGCTAGCCTGCTGTTCACTTCTCTCTGTTGGGAAGGGATGTCTGGTGTGCTTAGGATTTAGAGCAGTGGTTCCCAACCAGGGGTACTAGGACCCCTGGGGGTACTTGGTCTATCAACAGGGGGTACTTGAGAAGACTTTTAAGAACATAGGCTTTCTGGTAAAATGCACATGAGGGGGTACTTCAGGGGTACTCCGGGTAGAGCAGAATTCAGTTGGTGGTACAGTAACTGAAAAAGGTTGGGAACCACTGATCTAGAGCAGTGTTTCCCACCTCCGGTCCTCTACTACCCCCAACAGTACAAATGTTTATTTGTAGCCACTGACAAGCACACCTGATTCAACCTGGCAACTAATAAGGCCCTCAAAGAGTTGAATCAGGTGTGCTTGTCCGCGTGTGCTGTTGGGGACCACTGATAGAGGAGGTTCATGTTCAGTAAACATGGACTTGGATGAGAGCCTATATGGTCATAATGATTATAATGGTGTTGGCTATAGTAGTGTTAAAGAGCAAAGTATATTTGAAGCTCTCAAATGGCAACACACAAACAGATGAGTTACATAACTTCCTGGTTTTACAACTTCTCTGTTTGTATGATTCCATCTGAGTGGTTTAAATATACTTTCCCCTTCTGTTAATCACTGATGAGAATCACTGATGGGAACTGACCAGGGGCGGACTGGGACCAGACATCGGCCCAGACCGCCCCTGGAACTGACTGTGTAGGTGCGAGGAAGAAAGAATAAGATGATAGCAGGAAGGAAAGGAAGCATTGTAAAGGGACCTATTTGGACAAACATGTAGGCCTATATATCTACTGTTGGTTCTGATAGGTACAATTAGTTGACACTGACCTGAGGCAAGTTTAGCATTTTTAGCATTACTGATTATGGTTAGCATTAGGAGAGGGTAAGCTGATCTTAGATCTATATCTAAAGACCCAAGTTGGACCGTTTGGTTCTCTCCACCTTTCGGGGGCAGTTTGACGGTGTAAACAGCCTTGACCGCCTGTCCGTTCCGCAGTAGCATGGTGCAGGTGTAGTTCCCAGCCGTGTCCTGGGTGGGGGACAGGGGGACCTGGGTGCTGAGGTGACCCGGGCCAGAGGAGCTCCACTTCAGCGTGTGACTCTGGTTCTGGTGGCTCCACACCACCCGCTTCACCTGGTGGATGAAGGAGATGGATTGGGTTTATACAGTGTGTTCTTTATCCACCAGGGCCGTGTTCATCAGAGGACTACGCAATAGAAAACTTACAACAGAAAAAAAAGTGTTTCTAATTGGAAAAGTCCAGGTTGTCCTTCCCTGTTTCAGTCAGTGTTCCATTTTGTGCCTAATGAACTCAGCCCAGGTGCTTAAGGAGCCATTTTGTGCCTGAAAGCTCACCACACATCAGCTAACTATGACAGTGAAGAGATGAGGGAAAAATGTTGCCAGTCACGGGATGGTTACCTACCTGGGAGCGCTCTGTATACTGACACGTCAGGACCAGGGCTGATGGAGAATGTCTGGCTTTCACTGGGATGGAGGGAGGGAGGAGAGAGTGGAAGGCAAGGGAGTAGGAAAGAGAAAGACAATGTGAGGTAGGGATAAGGAGAGAGTGAAGGAAGTACCAATAAGGGGTAGTCAGGGGACAAAAAGAGAAGGGGGGCAAGGAGAAATAGAAGGTGTTGGGGGGGGGACAATGAGCGAATCAGAGATGGTCCAAAATAATATACATTCATTACACAGAATTGCTTCTAAAGTGTCGCATGATGGTGACTGATGCCCCATGTCTCATCGAACCCCAATGAGGATCAATCTGGGTGTAATCAAGCCCTACAGACACACACGTCTCAGTCAGTGATTACAGTGCTTAATGTGTGCCTCCCACAGCCCTGGTGGGAGAGCGGCTGGTATAATCATACATAATTACACCCATAATGAGGCAGGTTAAAAATATATGGGTCCGTGGGGCTGTATGTGTGTGTGTGTGTATGTGTATTTTTTATTTTATTTTTATTTTACCTTTATTTAACTAGGCAAGTCAGTTAAGAACAAATTCTTACTTTCAATGACAGCCTAGGAACAGTGGGTTAACTGCCTGTTCAGGGGCAGAACGACAGATTTGTACCATGTCAGCTCGCGGGTTTGAACTTGCAACCTTCCGGTTACTAGTCCAACACTCTAACCACTAGGCTACCCTGTGACAGATGTGTGGAGCAGGGTGACAGTGACAGATCGCTTGGTCATGTCTGGGCAGCTGTAATGGCTGCCAGAGGGACAGTGATTATTAAAGCCTTCCAAGTCCACAAAAATGGACAGACGGGTGTGTGAGTATGTGTGTGTGTTTCTGCGTGTGTGGGAGTTGGACAGTATTTTTAGTCTTTGTTTTTATTCATACCAATATCTCTATATCAGACATAAATACATAACCCTTCTCTCTTCACTCCTCCCTCTTCCCCTCTGTACCTTGGAGGATACTAAGCAGGGTCCTCTGGCTGAACACGTTGTCATTGAGGAAGACCTCACACATGTAGAGGCCTCCGTCATTCAGCCCCGGGCTCAGCAGGAAGGAGAAGAAACCCTCTTTTGGGGTAGACAATGGCCCGTCCAGGCTCAGCTGGGCATGAGTCTAGATCAATCAAATTCAGTCAATCACATTCATTTATAAAGGCTCTTTTTACGTCGGCAGTGGTCATAAAGTGCTTTTACAGTAACCCGGCCTGGACCCTGTGGAGCAGGCAGAAACAGAAGCACTGTAGCTAGGAAAACCCCCTTGAAGGAAGAAACCTGTAGAGGAACTCAGTTGAAACGCACGTAAGCATGAACATATACACACACATCCTCTTCTGGGTGTACCTTGCTCTGCTCTGTGCGGTCCCTCCAGCGGTCGTACCCGTAGACCAGGGTTGTGGTGTTGATGTTTCTGCTGTCTGGAGGCTTCCAATAGAGCAGGACATAGTCGCCCCGCATCGGAGGGCAGGCGAGGGTGAGAGGGGTCTGGGTGAGACTGGCCATAGAGATCTGAGCACCTAGGGAGGGGGAGAGGAGATGGAGGGGGAGGGAGAGAGAGAGAATGGGGGGAATGGGGAGAGGAAGAGAATGAGAGGTATGTAAGTGAGAGAGAGAACGTCAGAGATAAGCAGAGAGCGAGAGAGTGGTGGGGGAACAGTGAGAGAAATATGTAGGGAAGATGGTGGGGTTGAGAGATATAGAAAGGAGGATGTGTGACAGAAGTGGCAGTGGAGAGAGGAACAGAACAGACAGAGGAAAATAAAGAGAGATAGAGAGAGGAACAGAACAGACAGAGGAAAATAAAGAGAGATAGAGAGAGGAACAGAACAGACAGAGGAAAATAAAGAGAGATAGAGAGAGGAACAGAACAGACAGAGGAAAATAAAGAGAGATAGAGAGAGGAACAGAACAGACAGAGGAAAATAAAGAGAGATAGAGAGAGGAACAGAACAGACAGAGGAAAATAAAGAGAGATAGAGAGAGGAACAGAACAGACAGAGGAAAATAAAGAGAGATAGAGAGAGGAACAGAACAGACAGAGGAAAATAAAGAGAGATAGAGAGAGGAACAGAACAGACAGAGGAAAATAAAGAGAGATAGAGGTGCACAGCAGCAATAGGATTATGTCTTTATGTTTCTGAGAGATAGCTGGTCCCTCAGTAAGGTCAGTTTGTATTGTGCTGCTTGATCCAAAGGTTGCTGACTCTGTGTTTTAGCTAGACTAGAGTCTACTGTACATGGTGACGACACTCACTATGGCTTATATTGGTGAACGAGGCCACATTCATACCTAGAAAGAGGGAGAAAAAGTGTGAGAGGGAGAGGGAGAGAGAGGAAGAACGACAGAGAGGGAACAAGGGCGTGAGAGAGAAAGGGACAGAAATAAAATATTTGGGTTAGTGTGGGAGCAGTGGATATAGTGGGAGCACATATAAACACTAGTGAATTATATAACGGTGCCAATACAAGGCCGATCTAGATACAATGCTTTGTTTGGAGTATTGAGATTAATTTACCCCCCCCCCCCCCCGGTCATATCTCACCATCCACGCGGAGATCCACAGTGAAGGGGAACATAGGGGAGCTGCTGTTACCCCTTGGGTACACCTGGCAGATGTATACCCCCTGGTCAGTGAGGCGTATCTGGGGCAGCTTGGCAACACCCCCCCCAGACCTCCTTGCCAATCGTAGGGGCGTCCCACCAGGGGACAGCCAGGTTACCTCGGAAACGGCGGAGGCGGGGGATACCTCTGCCATCAGACGCAGTGTGCTGTGCTGAGGGAGAGTGGCTGAAGGAAAGATAGAGACTGGGACCGATGTAGGAGGTAGGAAATAGGAGAAACGATAGAAGAGATAAAAAACATGTGGGATATTGCTACTACTGTCTGACCTGATTGTGTCAAATAAGGTGGGCATGGGGAATTATTTACACATAATATTTGTATCAATACCATCACAACTGTATATTACATGTATATGGACATACTGTAACGGTAGTTTTGTGTGCAGGACCACAGTTCTATACCTGTGAGGACGGCTAATAGTATGATCTTCTCTCTCAGTTTCTTCTGTTGCTGTATAATCAGACAGGAGTAGCGACCCTTGTCCTCCATTTTGGGGACGAACAGCAGAGAGAAGTCCCCAGTTTCCTGAAAGTTTGAGTCAACCAATCGCATGGAAGCCTTTGAGGCTGCCCCCGAGAACTGCTGCCTCTCATTGGCCGAGAGGACCAGTTTCCAGTGGTCCACGCTAGGAGACTTCATCTTCCAATTAATGCTCACAGAACCGGTGAGAGGCCAATCAACACAGGGTAAGGTAACTTCCCTGCCAACCATTGTCACAATGATATCACTCCAGTCAGGGTCTGATGATGACAAAAAACACACAAAAAAACAAGTGAGTGAAATAGTGATAGGTCTAACCTTCCAGTGGGCTTACAGGGGAACTCCTGCCATGGCTGCTCACACCTATCCAGCTCTATGTGCTCTGTAAAAACGTAAGGTGCTCGTAGAAGGGGTTGCAGTTGGATCAGGCTCTGGCCTCACTACTGATAGATGAGACCTGAGGAGATAAGAGGTGACTAGTTCTGGAGACACAATCAACACTCAGACTTAACCCAGAAGTTCTCAGCTCTGCTTCTAGAGGACTCTCAAATGGCACCCTATTTCTTAGAGCCCTGCTACAAAGTAGTGCACTATATAGGTAATAGAGTGCCAGTTGGAACGCGTCCCCAGGTTTTTATCCTTCCTTTCTAATCAGTAACTGATTTAGATCAGGAAGAGCCAGTGTGTTGTGTACTCTTTAAGCCCAATCAATGGCATTAATGGACCAATTAAACGCCAAGGAGAGTTGAGAGCCAGCCAGACTGGACAGATTAGAGATGTGTATCCCTGGTTTGACTTTCAAACGACAGGAATATTTGTAAACCTCTACTGAAATACTACCTTATTCATAAAATATCAAATGTATTTATAAAGCCCTTCTTACATCGGCTGATATCTCAAAGTGCTGTACAGAAACCCAGCCTAAAACCCCAAACAGCAAGCAATGCAGGTGTAGAAGCACTGTGGCTAGGAAAAACTCCCTAGAATGGCCAGAACTTAGGAAGAAACCTAGAAAGGAAACAGGCTATGAGGCTATAAAAAAGGCTATAAAATACTACCTTGATTATTTTGAATGTTATATTTTCCACATACTTTCTGATAAAAAATCCACTGAACACCGACAGAAGAATCTCACATTCGTTTTCAGCTTCAAAACGAGTGAGTAACCCAGTCATAACAGAGAATACTTGCAAGTGAAGGAAATTTGTGCGATGTCATCTATCAATGGTTCAAATTTCACCATACCTTTAGTGGTCGTGTCAGATTGAGTGATGAGCACCACTGAAGAAGAAATAAGAACAAAGAGGAGCCATCTAAACTCCATGGTCCAAGCGGAGGCAGTCAAGCAGGTGTAAAGTCAACTCACACACACTCTCCACTAGCACCCACCACCACCACAAACAACAACACCCTTCTCATCTCCAGTTTACTAGTAACATTTCTGTATTCTATAATTGTCATTAACAGGGAATGTGGGTGCGTTCCAAATGGCATCCTATACCCTATTTAATGCACTACTTTTGACCAGGGCCAATATGACTGGTCAAAAGTAGTGCACTATATAGGAGATATGGTGCAATTTGGGGCCAAACTTGTGCCTTTGCTTTGAACAGGATACGACCCATCCAAAACCCTGATAGTGTTCATGAAGAGAGTGTCACTGTGTCCACTGACTGGTAGTCTGTTGGTGACTGATAAACACTTATAGGACTGGCACAGGGGAAAAAGGCTAGCACAGAAACACAAACACGCACACAGGCAACACACACACACACAAACACGCACACAGGCAACACACACACACACACACACAAACACGCACACAGGCAACACACACACACACACACACACACACACACACACACACACACACACACACACACACACACACACACACACACACACACACACACACACACACACACACACACACACACACACACACACACACACACACACACACACAAGGCTACGTGATGATGTAAACTCATGCTGCAGCTCAGTCACTGTACTGTTTATGTTCTTGAACAGAGAGGGAAGAACTTGAATTGGGATAAAATCCATATGATGACCTCAAACCTGGGGTTGGAGAACGACAAAAGGACCAAACACGTACAGTATATGTGACAGGGAGAAAGGGAAAAGGAACAAACACGTACAGTATATGTGACAGGGAGAAAGGGAAAAGGAACAAACACGTACAGTATATGTGACAGGGAGAAAGGGAAAAGGAACAAACACGTACAGTATATGTGACAGGGAGAAAGGGAAAAGGAACAAACACGTACAGTATATGTGACAGGGAGAAAGGGAAAAGGAACAAACACGTACAGTATATGTGACAGTGAGAAAGGGAAAAGGAACAAACACGTACAGTATATGTGACAGGGAGAAAGGGAAAAGGAACAAACACGTACAGTATATGTGACAGGGAGAAAGGGAAAAGGAACAAACACGTACAGTATATGTGACAGGGAGAAAGGGAAAAGGAACAAACACGTACAGTATATGTGACAGTGAGAAAGGGAAAAGGAACAAACACGTACAGTATATGTGACAGTGAGAAAGGGAAAAGGAACAAACACGTACAGTATATGTGACAGTGAGAAAGGGAAATGGAACAAACACGTACAGTATATGTGACAGTGAGAAAGGGAAAAGGAACAAACACGTACAGTATATGTGACAGTGAGAAAGGGAAAAGGAACAAACACGTACAGTATATGTGACAGTGAGAAAGGGAAAAGGAACAAACACGTACAGTATATGTGACAGGGAGAAAGGGAAAAGGAACAAACACGTACAGTAGATGTGACAGTGAGAAAGGGAAAAGGAACAAACACGTACAGTATATGTGACAGTGAGAAAGGGAAAAGGAACAAACACGTACAGTATATGTGACAGGGAGAAAGGGAAAAGGAACAAACACGTACAGTATATGTGACAGGGAGAAAGGGAAAAGGAACAAACACGTACAGTATATGTGACAGGGAGAAAGGGAAAAGGAACAAACACGTACAGTATATGTGACAGGGAGAAAGGGAAAAGGAACAAACACGTACAGTATATGTGACAGGGAGAAAGGGAAAAGGAACAAACACGTACAGTATATGTGACAGGGAGAAAGGGAAATGGAACAAACACGTACAGTATATGTGACAGTGAGAAAGGGAAATGGAACAAACACGTACAGTAGATGTGACAGTGAGAAAGGGAAAAGGAACAAACACGTACAGTATATGTGACAGGGAGAAAGGGAAAAGGAACAAACACGTACAGTATATGTGACAGTGAGAAAGGGAAAAGGAACAAACACGTACAGTATATGTGACAGTGAGAAAGGGAAAAGGAACAAACACGTACAGTATATGTGACAGTGAGAAAGGGAAATGGAACAAACACGTACAGTATATGTGACAGTGAGAAAGGGAAAAGGAACAAACACGTACAGTATATGTGACAGTGAGAAAGGGAAAAGGAACAAACACGTACAGTATATGTGACAGTGAGAAAGGGAAAAGGAACAAACACGTACAGTATATGTGACAGGGAGAAAGGGAAAAGGAACAAACACGTACAGTAGATGTGACAGTGAGAAAGGGAAAAGGAACAAACACGTACAGTATATGTGACAGTGAGAAAGGGAAAAGGAACAAACACGTACAGTATATGTGACAGGGAGAAAGGGAAAAGGAACAAACACGTACAGTATATGTGACAGGGAGAAAGGGAAAAGGAACAAACACGTACAGTATATGTGACAGGGAGAAAGGGAAAAGGAACAAACACGTACAGTATATGTGACAGGGAGAAAGGGAAAAGGAACAAACACGTACAGTATATGTGACAGGGAGAAAGGGAAAAGGAACAAACACGTACAGTATATGTGACAGGGAGAAAGGGAAATGGAACAAACACGTACAGTATATGTGACAGTGAGAAAGGGAAATGGAACAAACACGTACAGTAGATGTGACAGTGAGAAAGTGAAAAGGAACAAACACGTACAGTATATGTGACAGGGAGAAAGGGAAAAGGAACAAACACGTACAGTATATGTGACAGGGAGAAAGGGAAATGGAACAAACACGTACAGTATATGTGACAGGGAGAAAGGGAAAAGGAACAAACACGTACAGTATATGTGACAGTGAGAAAGGGAAAAGGAACAAACACGTACAGTATATGTGACAGGGAGAAAGGGAAATGGAACAAACACGTACAGTATATGTGACAGGGAGAAAGGGAAAAGGAACAAACACGTACAGTATATGTGACAGTGAAAAAGGGAAAAGGAACAAACACGTACAGTATATGTGACAGTGAGAAAGGGAAAAGGAACAAACACGTACAGTATATGTGACAGGGAGAAAGGGAAAAGGAACAAACACGTACAGTATATGTGACAGGGAGAAAGGGAAAAGGAACAAACACGTACAGTATATGTGACAGGGAGAAAGGGAAAAGGAACAAACACGTACAGTATATGTGACAGGGAGAAAGGGAAATGGAACAAACACGTACAGTATATGTGACAGTGAGAAAGGGAAATGGAACAAACACGTACAGTATATGTGACAGGGAGAAAGGGAAAAGGAACAAACACGTACAGTATATGTGACAGGGAGAAAGGGAAATGGAACAAACACGTACAGTATATGTGACAGTGAGAAAGGGAAATGGAACAAACACGTACAGTATATGTGACAGGGAGAAAGGGAAAAGGAACAAACACGTACAGTATATGTGACAGGGAGAAAGGGAAATGGATCAGTAAAGGGGGAGAGACAGAGAGGAAGAGATGGACAGAATGAAAGTGAGGGAGAAAGACAGAGAGAGGTAACGAGGAAGTTAGAGAGATAAAGAATTTGGCTTATAGTGGGAGCAGTGGAACCCCTGGGCTAAATGTCTTTACATCCCAAAAATGTGTTTAATTAAGCTAACGGTGCTATCAGCTCCTCTGAGCTCCATTACTCCATTACCAGATACACTCTTAATTACCACTGAGCTGAAGGGGAGAGAGGGGATAGAAGGAAAGT